>NC_141831.1:5499717-5637217 GCF_982586985.1 Callionymus lyra | reverse complement strand
AGTTTTTTGTCGCTCAGGTTTGTGTTTTTTTTAAAACACAAATTAAACATAATTTTTCAATAAAGAAAATTATTTAATTCAACTATTACGAAAAATATTAAATTGTTTTCAATTAAAAAAAAATAGAAATTTCAAAGTCAGAACATTAAACTAAAAGAGAAAAAAAACTTCTGCGTTTTGTTTTATTTTATTTGAAATTTCTATTGTGGAATTAAATAAATTATTTAAATAAATAATCAATTATCCAAATAATTAAGTTATATGTTAATTAAACAAAAACAAATTCAAACTTTTAATAAAAAAAGTGAATTTAATCATCAAATTTAATTAAAAATAAATAAATAAATTCCAATATCTCAAAAAAGAATGAAATGTTTAAAAACAGTGACAACATTGTGATGAAAACCTTTTATTTACTCATCAACCAAAACTATTCTTTAACTCCGGATGTTGTTTTATTCATTTGATTTTTAAGGGTTTTCATGAAGAACACGAAATCAGTCCGTTGGCAGATGAATTCTCCGTCTCGGTGCTTTTCTTGAAACATTCATATTATTGCTTCAATTTTGGTTGTTTTGTAACAAAAAAACAAAAAAATGGAATTAAATATGTGGTCAAGACTCTCCACTGTGGCTCTGGAACCTCTCGGGATCCCTCGCTGTAGACGGCGTCAGCGAAACTCTCTTGCAAAAGATGGAAGGAGCGTAAAAAAAAACAAAAAAGAGTGAAATAGTGAATCTTTCATAGACTCGGGGTTGTCTAAGCTAGATTATCCCAAATAAGATGAATGGTTCTGGGACGACCAGAGCCTGGAAAGCTGCCACTTCCTTGTTTGTTTGTTTGTGTCCCACTTCTTCTTCTTCTTCTTCTTCTACATTCACTCCATCACATTTATTTATAAGATTCTTCGTCTCCTGCCGTCGAGAGGATCCACTCGTTTACTTCCTCAGCACCAGATTCTTCTGACGGACTCGTCGTACGCGAGAGACTCTGAGAGTCAGACGTTAAATGGATTCTCCTGATGTGTGGAGCGTTCTCGTGGTCAGCTGTGGAGCAGGATCCCCGGGGACCAGGGGAGGTTCGGGCCAAGGCGCCGCTTCAAAATTGTGAAGACGTGTCAGCTCTTGTGTGTTCACGGGGAAGACAAACAAGTTGTGCGACGACGTGTTTCTGCAGCAGTGTGACAGCGATTTGTTATGATATTCTGTTGGTGATGAAGTGTCTTTGTACCTCAGATGCATTGATACAGCAGAGTGTAGCAAGAGACGTGCTAATGCTATTTAGCTTCTCTTGTATGACGACGAGCATCATAATAACATAATAATTAAGAATGGTAACTATTACTATCATTTTTCTAGCTTAATAATTGAGATATGCTAACACTTACTTGGCTTGACATCATTAGCATCATAATAACATTATATTTAGGACATGCTAACAGTTTCTTATGTATAGAAGCATCGTAATAGCATGAAAAGTAAGACATGCTAACCTTTAAAGCATCATAATAATTAATAAATTCTTAACTAAGCCTTAGATTCATAACGATGAGCATTGAAATAAAGCAATAATTGGGACATGCTAACGGTTTCCTAGCTTGATATGAAAAAGCATCACAATAACGTAATAATTCATAAATGCTAACCGTGTCTTAGCTTGAGATATAAATGTCATTAAGCTTGATATATATAGCAGCTAGCAACATGATAGCATAATAATTAAGACGTGCTAAACAACTTTTATCTAGAAATATATATCTGCTAGCATCATGATAGCATAATAGTTAAGACATGCTAAACAACTTTTAGCTTGAAATATATAGCTGCTAGCATCATGATAGCTTAATGATTTAGACATGGTCAATGTCATTTAGTTAGAAATATAAACTTCATTTAGCTTGAGATATATATATATATATATATATATATATATATATATATATATATATATATAATTGGCTAGCATCATGATAGCATCATAATTAAGACATGCTAACCGTCATTTAGCTTGAGATATACAGTATATATAGCGGCTAGCATCATGATAGCATAATAATTAAGACATGCTAACTGTCATTTAGCTTGAGATATATATATATAGCGGCTAGCATCATGATAGCATCATAATTAAGACTTGCTAACTGTCATTTAGCTTGAGATATATATATAGCGGCTAGCATCATGATAGCATAATAATTAAGACATGCTAACCGTCATTTAGCTTGAGATATATATATATATATATATATATATATATATAGCGACTAGCATCATGATAGCATACTAATTAAGACTTCAAACTTAAACCTTTAAAAGTTGTGCTATCAAGCTATTTAAAAGTGATTGACAGCGTGGTTCCCTCCCCACAGGCCTGCAACACGAGGTACCCGGACTACGACAAGACCGGCTCCATCTGTGTCAGCGAACACATCAACAACACGCTAACACGCTACCGCTGGCTGGTCAGCGCCCCCGCCGGCCCGGACGGAGTCACCAGTCCCATGAGGGAGGTGGACTTCGACACCTTCTTCACCTCCTCCAAGATCATCACGCTGGACTCCGTCTACTTCCAGGCGGGGTCCAGGGTCCAGTGCGCCGCTCGGGCCGTCAATTCTAACGGAGACGAGGGTTTGGAGCTCACGAGTCCCATAGTTACCATCAGCAGGGAGGAAGGTGAGCAATGGACATGCTAACTAGCATTTAGCTTGAAATATGCATATATAGCAAATAGCATCATGATAGCATAATAATTAAGACATGCTAACTTTCATTTAGCTTGAAATATACATATATAGCTGATAGCATCATGATAGCATAATTATTAAGACAGGCTAACTGTCATTTAGCTTGAAACAAATATATATAGCCGCTTGCATCATGATAGCATAATAATAACAACATGCTAACTTTCATTTAGCTTGAGATATATGTATAAATAGCAGCTAGCCTCATGATAGCATAATTATTAAGACATGCTAACTGTTGTTTAGCTTGATATATATATATATAGCGGCTAGCATCATGACAGCATAATTATTAAGACATGCTAACTGTCATTTAGCTTGATATATATATAGCGGCTAGCATCATGACAGCATAATAATTACGACATGCTAACTGTCATTTAGCTTGATATATATATAGCGGCTAGCATCATGACAGCATAATAATTACGACATGCTAACTGTCATTTAGCTTGATATATATATAGCGGCTAGCATCATGACAGCATAATAATTACGACATGCTAACTGTCATTTAGCTTGATATATATATAGCGGCTAGCATCATGACAGCATAATAATTACGACATGCTAACTGTCATTTAGCTTGATATATATATAGCGGCTAGCATCATGACAGCATAATAATTACGACATGCTAACTGTCATTTAGCTTGATATATATATAGCGGCTAGCATCATGACAGCATAATAATTACGACATGCTAACTGTCATTTAGCTTGATATATATATAGCGGCTAGCATCATGACAGCATAATAATTACGACATGCTAACTGTCATTTAGCTTGATATATATATATATAGCGGCTAGCATCATGACAGCATAATAATTACGACATGCTAACTGTCATTTAGCTTGATATATATATATAGCGGCTAGCATCATGACAGCATAATAATTACGACATGCTAACTGTCATTTAGCTTGATATATATATATAGCGGCTAGCATCATGACAGCATAATAATTACGACATGCTAACTGTCATTTAGCTTGATATATATATATAGCGGCTAGCATCATGACAGCATAATAATTACAACATGCTAACTGTCATTTAGCTTGATATATATATAGCGGCTAGCATCATGACAGCATAATAATTACGACATGCTAACTGTCATTTAGCTTGATATATATATATAGCGGCTAGCATCATGAAAGCATAATAATTACGACATGCTAACTGTCATTTAGCTTGATATATATATAGCGGCTAACATCATGACAGCATAATAATTACGACATGCTAACTGTCATTTAGCTTGATATATATATAGCGGCTAGCATCATGACAGCATAATAATTACGACATGCTAACTGTCATTTAGCTTGATATATATATATATAGCGGCTAGCATCATGAAAGCATAATAATTACGACATGCTAACTGTCATTTAGCTTGATATATATATAGCGGCTAACATCATGACAGCATAATAATTACGACATGCTAACTGTCATTTAGCTTGATATATATATAGCGGCTAGCATCATGACAGCATAATAATTACGACATGCTAACTGTCATTTAGCTTGATATATATATAGCGGCTAGCATCATGACAGCATAATAATTACGACATGCTAACTGTCATTTAGCTTAATATATATATATAGCGGCTAGCATCATGACAGCATAATAATTACGACATGCTAACTGTCATTTAGCTTGATATATATATAGCGGCTAGCATCATGACAGCATAATAATTACGACATGCTAACTGTCATTTAGCTTGATATATATATAGCGGCTAGCATCATGACAGCATAATAATTACGACATGCTAACTGTCATTTAGCTTGATATATATATAGCGGCTAGCATCATGACAGCATAATAATTACGACATGCTAACTGTCATTTAGCTTGATATATATATATAGCGGCTAGCATCATGACAGCATAATAATTACGACATGCTAACTGTCATTTAGCTTGATATATATATATATATATATAGCGGCTAGCATCATGACAACATAATAATTACGACATGCTAACTGTCATTTAGCTTGATATATATATATAGCGGCTAGCATCATGACAGCATAATAATTACGACATGCTAACTGTCATTTAGCTTGATATATATATAGTGGCTAGCATCATGACAGCATAATAATTACGACATGCTAACTGTCATTTAGCTTGATATATATATATAGCGGCTAGCATCATGACAACATAATAATTACGACATGCTAACTGTCACTATTGTGACGTCACTGAAACAAACATTTATAACGACAAACTTTGCACCGTAACTCGCTCAGTATTCCGTGGAAAACTTCTTCTCACTGGCGTGTCGTTGATCAAGGCATGTGTCAGGCCCGGAAGACGGGAACCGTCGGCGCCGAGCCGTTCTCCGCCAAGCTACGCTACACCGGCGCCGACGACCCCAGACACCCCAACCTCATCAAAGTGACTGTCACCACGCCGCACATCGACGGTGGGTCTGCAGGCGCCGCACGTACCCCGAGTAATAAAGTGGGTAACGCTCACGTCGGAGGAGAACCTCGGCCGGAATATAGATGCTGGAGGGTCGGGATCCAAACCCTGCGTTAGTGAAGCCCTCGGGCTTCGCTGTTCTGCAGTCGCCGCGGCAACGCTGACAACGTTAGACGCCATCGTGACATGATCCGGGTTCCCCTGGAAATATACCTCGTTGATACTTTACTGCTTATTATAGTATTATATTATGAAGTCGCTGATGTGTTTCTGATCACAAGTCGTTTTGGTGAGAAAAGTTGTTTAGTATTTACATGAGAATAAATAGATTTATTTTTATTTTACTAAAGAGACAAATTCAATAGTTTTTAGTTTCAATTAAATTAAACAAAATTCAATTACATTTTAAGTATATTTAAACTAACAAAAGAATGTGATCATTTTGTTCAAGATAAATTATCTTTATTTTATTTATTTTATTTATTTTATTTATTTTATTTATTTTATTTATTTTATTTATTTTATTTATTTTATTTATTATTTATTATTAACGTATCATTGCCTTTTTTTTTCAAATTTCTGGATAAATTCTTCAATTTGATGTTTAAATACGTATCAATGACCCACAATGCATTGCAGCAGCTGAAGGTTCAAGGGAAACACGTGTCGCTAAAAGTATCATTTAGTTTGCTTTAGTTTATTTTTTTAAATTTTACTAAACAGACAAATTCAATAGTTTTTGTTTCAATTAAATTAAACAAAATTCAATTATATTTTAGTTTAATTTATCTTGTGATAAAACCACGTTTTTATATTTCAAATGCTGCTTTATTTTTTAATATTATATCTTCTATGGTTTATATTTCAATAAAATCTGTATAAAACAAATAATTCAGTTTTTTCTTTTTAAATAATTAACATGCAAGTATTCACGACTTTCGTATATTTTATGTTGCAAATAAACTTGTATAAATGAAATAAAAGAGTTTTCAAAAAATATATAAATATTTATAATATTTGCTCTATTTTATCTAACATTATCTGCAATTGTGATCACTTTTTTTTTCAATATTGTTATTTATATTATTATTATTATTAACAGATATTTGCTCTTTTTCATTAATAATATCTGCATTATTTATTATTGTTTTAAATCATTTTTATTGATAATATACCAGATATTTTTTCTATCAAAAAGTCTGCAATAATCCTTTTTATATATATTATATAATATTTAATATACCAGATCTATGCTCTTTCTTACTCAACATGTCCCACATAATTATTATTGTGTTTTTATATATTTTTTATATGTATTTTACGTTTTTTCTCTCTTATTATCTGCAATTAAAATAATTAAAAAAATATTTTTCATTTATAATATGAAGATCTTTCGTCTTTTACAATATCTGTCAATAATAGTTATTGTTTTAAACATTTTTATTCTTAAAAAAATGACATTTTTCTTTTTTTTCTCTTAATTTATCTGCAAAAATAATGATTGTTTTTAATAATAAACCATATGTTTAATCTCAAAAAAATTTAAATTGTTTTAAAATGATCTTTATTTATGATATAACGTATTGACGTTTCAATCAGTATCAAGACCCATAATGCATTGCAGCAGCTGAAGGTTGAAGGGTTGTTGCTAAAAGTGTGATATAAGATAATATTGATCACTGATCACTAACCAGCTGTGGCCCCTCAGGGATGCTCCCCGTCATCTCCACGCGGCCCCTCAGTAACTTCGACTTGACTCTGAGTCCGGACGGGACCCGCGTGGGGAACCATCGCTGCTCCAACCTGCTGGACTACCAGGAGGTCACCACGGGTCACGGCTTCATCAGCGCGACCACGAGCCCCGAGAGTGTCGGCGACGCGGCGCCGTATCAGTCGGACGCCAGTCTGAGAGGAAACAAGACGCTCAGGTTCTACAGGAACCTCAACCTGGAGGCGTGTCTCTGGGAGTTCAGTAGCTTCTACCACATGTCTGAGCTGCTGACCGACTGTGGAGGCAGTATTGGTACAGATGGACAGGTGAGTGAGTGAGTGTGTGTGTGTGTGTGTGTGTGTGTGTGTGTGTGTGTGTGTGTGTGTGTGTGTGTGTGTGTGTGTGTGTGTGTGTGTGTGTGTGTGTGTGTGTGTGTGTGTGTGTGTGTGTGTGTGTGTTAGTGTAGGTGAGTGTGTGTAGCTGTTTGTGTGTTAGTGTAGGTGAGTGTATGTGTGTGTTAGTGTAGGTGAGTGTGTGTTGGTGTTTGTGTGTGTTAGTGTAGGTGAGTGTGTGTAGCTGTTTGTGTAGGCGCGTCTGTTTGTGTGTGTGTGTGTGTGTGTGTAGGTGTGTGTGTGTGTTAAGGTGTGTGTATATGTGTGTTTTAGTGTGTGTAGGTTCATGTGTATGTGTGTGTTTGTGATAGTTTGTGTGTGTCTGTGTGTGTGTCTGAGTGTGTGTGTGTGTGCCCGTGTGTGTGCCTGTGTGTGTGTGTGTCTGAGTGTGTGTGTGTGTGCCCGTGTGTGTGCCCGTGTGTGTGCCCGTGTGTGTGTGTGTGTGTGTGTGTGTGTGTGTGTGTGAGAAAGTGTGTTTGTGTAAGTGAGAGTGTGTGTGTAGGTGCATGGGTCGGTGAGTGTGTCTGTGTATGTGCGTGTGTATCTGATTATGTGTGTGCGTGTAAATCTGAGTGTGTGTGTGCTTGTCTGAGTGTATTTGTGTGTAG
This sequence comes from Callionymus lyra, assembly GCF_982586985.1. NCBI lineage: Eukaryota > Metazoa > Chordata > Actinopteri > Syngnathiformes > Callionymidae > Callionymus > Callionymus lyra. The sequence goes on along the minus strand of NC_141831.1, from coordinate 5,629,304 downwards.
TAGTAATGTCAGAAGTATTGGTTTCAGTAGTAAAACAAGTAAAAGTAATACTATAGGTAGTACTAGTAGTAGTTTCAATAGTAGTAGTAGTATAATCAGGGATCAGTTGTACAATAAGTAGTAGTACTAATAGCAGTATATAGTAGTAGTAGAAGGAATCAGTAAATCTAGAAGTAGTATTAGAAAAAGAAGTAGTGGTAATAATAATAATCATACTAGTAGTTGTTGACATAGTGATAGTAGTAGTAGAAGCATATATCCCTTCTACTATAAGCAGTAATATAATAGATATAGTTCTAGTAGTAGCAACAGTAGTAATAGTAGTAGTAGACATGTTAATAGCAATAGTAGTAGGAATCACTAGCACTAGAAGTAGTACTGTAAATCGTAGTTGTAGACATAGTACCAGTAGTTGCATCAGGTATTAGAAGTACTAGAAGTAGTGGTAAAATTAATAGTATAAATAGTATCAGTAGTTGTAGTCATAGTAATCTTAGTAGTATTAGTAGTACTAGAGCACAAGTAGAAATAGAAGTAGTAGCAACGGTACAAGCGAAAGTACAATAGCAACCGTTGTAGTATCAGTAGTACTAGAAGCAGTACTAGAAGCAGTACTAGAAGCAGTAGTAGTAAACAAAAGGTGAGATGCTCTTTTAAAAACACGCGAGCAGCGCCGCCTGCTGGTTGTTTTCAGCTGCAGCGAACAAGATGTGACGTCATCGTCACACGCTTGAAGTTCTCCAGTTGAAAAGTTCTGCATGACGTCATCTTCGTCATAATGACGAGTCTCGTCTCTCAGGTGCTCAACCTGGTCCAGTCCTACGTCACCCTGCGCGTGCCTCTGCACGTGTCCTACGTGTTCCACTCACCTGTGGGCTCAGGTGGATGGCAGCACTTCGACCTGCAGTCGGAGCTGCGCCTCACCTTCGTGTACGACACCGCCATCTTGTGGAAGGAAGGCATAGGCAGCCCCCCTCAGGACGAGCTGCAAGGTGACCCCATTATTACACTAATAATAGTCGAGATTAATATTAATAATGTGTGTGTTCAGGGTTAATAATGTTAATAATGTGTGTTCAGGGTTAATAATGTCAATAACGTGTGTTTTTTTCAGGGTTAATAATAATGATTAATAATGTTAATAACATGTGTGTTCAGGGTTAATAATAGTGATTAATAATGTTAATAACATGTGTGTTCAGGGTTAATAATAGTGATTAATAATGTTAATAACATGTGTGTTCAGGGTTAATAATAGTGATTAATAATGTTAATAACATGTGTGTTCAGGGTTAATAATAGTGATTAATAATGTTAATAACATGTGTGTTCAGGGTTAATAATAGTGATTAATAATGTTAATAACATTTGTGTTCAGGGTTAATAATAGTGATTAATAATAGTGATTAATAATGTGTGTGTTCAGAGTTAATAATGGTGATTAACAATGTTAATAATGTGTGTGTTCAGGGTTAATAATGTTGATAAATAATAATAACGTGTGTGTTCAGGGTTAATAATAGTGATTAATAATGTTAATAACATGTGTGTTCAGGGTTAATAATAGTGATTAATAATGTTAATAACATTTGTGTTCAGGGTTAATAATAGTGATTAATAATGTGTGTGTTCAGAGTTAATAATGGTGATTAACAATGTTAATAATGTGTGTGTTCTGGGTTAATAATAGTGAGTAATAATAATAACGTGTGTGTTCAGGGTTAATAATAGTGATTAATAATAGTGATTAATAATGTGTTTGTTCAGAGTTAATAATGGTGATTAACAATGTTAATAATGTGTGTGTTCAGGGTTAATAATGTTAATTAATAATGTCAATAACGTGTGTGTTCAGGGTTAATAATAGTGATTAATAATAATAACGTGTGTGTTCTGGGTTAATAATAGTGAGTAATAATAATAACGTGTGTGTTCAGGGTTAATATGTGGTTAATAGTGTTAATAACGTGTGTTCAGGGTTAATAATGTTAATTAATGATGTTAATAACGTGTGTGTTCAGGGTTAATAATGTTAATTAATAATGTTAATAACGTGTGTGTTCAGGGTTAATAATGTTCATTAATAATGTTAATAACATGTGTGTTCAGGGTTAATAATGTTAATTAATAATGTTAATAACGTGTGTGTTCAGGGTTAATAATGTTAATTAATAATATTAATAACGTGTGTGTTCAGGGTTAATAATGTTAATTAATAATGTTAATAATGTGTGTGTTCAGGGTTAATAATGTTAATTAATAATGTTAATAACGTGTGTGTTCAGGGTTAATAATGTTAATTAATAATATTAATAACGTGTGTGTTCAGGGTTAATAATGTTAATTAATAATGTTAATAACATGTGTGTTCAGGGTTAATAATGTTAATTAATAATGTTAATAACGTGTGTTCAGGGTTAATAATGTTAATTAATGATGTTAATAACGTGTGTTCAGGAGCCTTGTATCCCACCAGTATGCGCATCAACGATCAGGGTCGACTCGTCGTCAACTTCCGCACTAAAGCTCGCTTCAGAGGATTGTTCGTCCAGACTCACTCTGGAGGAAGAATCAGTTCAGGTGAGGCGAAGAAGAGAGTGCAGGCAGGGCGACCACATTAGTAATTGTATTTCTTCTTCAGCATCGTCTTCCATGGTGATGAGTGTGGACCACCCCGGCCTGACCTTCAACCTCAGCCTGGTGAGGAGCGAGCCCACCTACAACCAGCCGGTGCAGCAGTGGACCTTCACCTCGGACTTCGCAGTAAGTGGCGGCGAGACGCTGGAGCGTAGGCGGCGAAGCCTGGACGCACAGGTGTGACGTGTTGTGTGTGTGCAGGTGAGGGACTACTCCGGGAGCTTCACCGTCAAACTCGTCCCCTGCACCACGGCCCAGAACACACAGTTCACCGTCCCCCCGGTCTGCAGCCCCAGAGAGCCGGTGACCTTTGACCTGGACATCCGCTTCCAGCAGGTGCGATGGTAGTTGACCTAGTGAGTGGACGCCCTCTGACCTCTGGTTCCTCAGGTGAGCGACCCGGTTGCTGTGGAGTTCAGCCTCAACACGCAACTGTTCCTGCTCTCCAAGAAGAACCTGTGGCTCTCAGACGGGTCCATGGGCTTCGGTCAGGAGAGCGACGTGTCCTTCTCTGAAGGTCAGCTTCGTATGGGAGGAAACACAAAAAAAAATTGAATTCTACCTTCAATATTCTAATGTAAACTTCCGTAGTTCTGGTGGTAAAATGACGGATGTTCTTCTCAGGCGACGTCATCTACGGACGGGTCATGGTGGACCCCGTACAGAATCTGGGCGACTCCTTCTTCTGCAGCATCGAGAAGGTTTTTCTCTGCACCGGCGCCGACGGCTACGTCCCCAAATACAACCCAACCAAGTTCGAGTTCGGCTGCTTGGCCGACTCCCCGTCCCTGCTCTACAGATTCAAGATCCTGGTGAGTTGACCAGGAGACCTCGGGACCTTCTCCTACTTTCACTCTTCTCCACCTGTCTCCAGGACAAGGCTCAGCCGGAGACTCAGGCTCAAGTGTTTGGCGACGTGGGCTTTGACGCTCAGCTGGCCGTGGACGACCCGTCGGCCTTGTCTCTTGCCAGACAACCCGGGTCAGACGGGTTCAGGCTCAACTCCACAGCCATGTTCCAGGTAACGTCTTTGTCCACCTACGTCGATCAATAAAGTTGATCGACATTGATGACTCAGTGACGTGTGATTGACAGGTGGCGGCGGGTCGTGAGTGGTTCATCCACACCATTTACACGGTGCGGTCCAAAGAGAGCGCCAACAGAGGGATCGGAAAGCGAAGTCTTGAGTACCATTCCTTCGTGACCGGCGGCGGTCATCGCTCCAGGAGGTCGGCCAGCGACAGCGTCCCTCGCGTAGCCGACGACATCGGCATGGACAACGACCGCGGCACCAACATCATGCACATCGCCCTAGATCGCAACAGGCGCCGGGCGGGCGACCTGCGCGTCCAGGCGGTGGCCGGGTCAGACCATGGCGAACAGCGCTCCGAGGTGGAGCACGAGGAGAACGTGGTGACTGTGGTGGGCGCCCTGGTGGGTCTGCTCTTGACTGTCCTGGTTGCAGTCAGTCTGGCTCTGGTTCTGCGGGCCAGACGGAAGGAAGGGAAGGAGGGGTGGCGAGAGGGGGTACAGGAGGTGGTGAAGGGGTCCGTCAGTACCGAGCCCATGTTGGTGGTGAGGATGCAGGACTGCCACAACAGCTCGGAGGTTTGACACCATGGACTGAAGAATGTTTTCTACAAGATTTTGACTTTTCTTTTTTCTACCTTGAATTACTTTTAAGACACCAAATATCTTGATCATTACTGAGTCCACGTGCCTGTCACTGGGAAGTCTCTCACTGGGAAGTCTGTCACTCAGAAGTCTGTCACTCGGAAGTCCGTCACTCGGAAGTCTGTCACAGGGGAGTCCGTCAATGGGAAGTGTGTCACTGGGAATTCTGTCACTGGGAGGTCTGTAGTCCGTCACTGGGAAGTCTGTTTCTGGGAAGACTGTAGTCCGTCACTGGGGAGACTGTAGTCTGTCACAGGGAGGTGTAGTCTGTCACTGGGGATTCTGTAGTCTGTTATTGGGAATACTTTAGTCTGTCACTGGGAAGACTATAGTCTGTCAGTGGAAAGACTGTAGTCTGTTATTGGGAATACTTTAGTCTGTCACTGGGAAGACTATAGTCTGTCAGTGGAAAGGCTGTAGTCTGTCACTGGGATGTCTGTAGTCTTTCACTGGGAGGTCTGTAGTCTGTCACTGGGAGGTCTTTAGTCTGTCACTGGGGAGTCTGTTACTGGGAAGACCGTAGTCCGTCACTGGGAAGACCGTAGTCCGTCACTGGGGAGACTGTAGTCTGTCACTGGGAGGTCTGTAGTCTGTCACTGGGGATTCTGTAGTCTGTTATTGGGAATACTTTAGTCTGTCACTGGGAAGACTATAGTCTGTCAGTGGAAAGACTGTAGTCTGTTATTGGGAATACTTTAGTCTGTCACTGGGAAGACTATAGTCTGTCAGTGGAAAGGCTGTAGTCTGTCACTGGGATGTCTGTAGTCTTTCACTGGGAGGTCTGTAGTCTGTCAGTGGGAGGTCTTTAGTCTGTCACTGGGGAGTCTGTTACTGGGAAGACCGTAGTCCGTCACTGGGAAGACCGTAGTCCGTCACTGGGGAGACTGTAGTCTGTCACTGGGAGGTCTGTAGTCTGTCACTGGGGATTCTGTAGTCTGTTATTGGGAATACTTTAGTCTGTCACTGGGAAGACTATAGTCTGTCAGTGGAAAGGCTGTAGTCTGTCATTTGGGAGTCTGTAGTCTGTCACTTGGGAGTCTATAGTCTGTCACTGGGAAGTCTGTAGTCTGTCACTGGGAAGTCTGTAGTCTTTCACTGGGAGGTCTGTAGTCTGTCACTGGGAAGACTGTAGTCTGTCACTGGGAAGTCTGTAGTCTTTCACTGGGAGGTCTTTAGTCTGTCACTGGGAATACTGTAGTCTGTCACTGGGAAGTCTGGAGTCTGTCACTGGGAGGTCTGTCACTGGGAGGTCTGTAGTCTGTCACTGGGAGGTCTGTCACTGGGAGGTCTGTAGTCTGTCCCTGGGAGGTCTGTAATCTGTCCCTGGGAAGTCTTTAGTCTGTCGCTAGAAAACTGTAGTCTGTCACTGGGAGGTCTGTAGTCTGTCACTGGGAGGTCTGTCACTGGGAGGTCTGTAGTCTGTCCCTGGGAGGTCTGTAATCTGTCCCTGGGAAGTCTTTAGTCTGTCGCTAGAAAACTGTAGTCTGTCACTGGGAGGTCTGTAGTCTGTCACTGGGAGGTCTGTCACTGGGAGGTCTGTAGTCTGTCCCTGGGAGGTCTGTAATCTGTCCCTGGGAAGTCTTTAGTCTGTCGCTAGAAAACTGTAGTCTGTCACTGGGAGGTCTGTAGTCTGTTTTTCTCCTCTTCCTCTGTCGTGAACAGGAAGTTCTTCCACACTTTGACAACACAAACTCCCAACTGCAGCTTCACAAGAGTCGTCATCGACTGAAGATAAAACATGAAATGTGAAAAGAGGCAGAAACCTTGATATGACGAGATGCTGTTTTTTGTGTAATCATCTTGAAACCTAAGAACACAAAAGTAAATAATGTTTTCAAATATTTGTATTTTATTTCTTGTCGGTCTGAGAAAAGTTGCCGCGTCTGTGGTTGACGTTTCCACGGCAACGACTCTTGGATGTTTACATGTAGTTCACGACCTCACGCCGTGTTTGGATCACATGATCATTTGTGTTGCCGTGATTGGTCGACATCCTGATGCACTTTCTGATCCTTCCATCCCTCACTCGACCCAAACTATGCAACGTCACCTTTTCCCGCCGGTTCTCCTCGTTCGTGACGCTTTTTCTGGAGCGATGGAGCTCGAGCTTCACCTCACGATGTTTTTACCAATGAGTTTTTACATTTATGTATTTAAAAAATAAATATTGCTGGAAAATTGTCTGAGAGAATTCATGAGCGAATGATTGAATTGAATTGATTGATTTTTAATCAACACTTTTTGGTATTTTGGTGATTTATTCAATAGTTTGTTTATTTTTTTGGAGCTTTTTTTATATTGATGTTAAAGCTTTTTTCTAAACAGTTTGATTCTAATAATTAAAATAATAACTTTTTTTTTATGTTGGCTCTATTTAACCAGCATTTCTATATTTAACTTAAAATGCTCGGAATTTTTAATAAAGAAGATTTAAAGATTTATTTTTATTATTTAATTAAAGGATTCTTTTTCTTTTTATACATAGAGTTTAATATTCAAAACCCGATCATTTAATGAAGCATTTTCTAAATTCAATATTTATTAATTCATCATCTTTTGAATTCAATATAAAAACGCAAGTATTCGGTTAGGTTTCCTCGGGCTATTAGATGTACAATTGTGAGTTCGGGGCAGGAGTTAAAGTATCTGGATGTTCTGTTCTATGTTAGCCTTTGTATCTTTTATCTTTGTTGTTTTTCTTTGACCTATGTTCTTTATCTTTGACCTATGTTCTTTATCTTTGACCTATGTTCTTTATCTTTAGACTTAGATTGTATCATCTTGTTCTTTCTCTTTATGTTTATGTTCTTGTTCTTTCTCTTTATTTCACCTTGTTCTTGTTCTTGTTCTTATTTTATATTATTTTGATTTATTTTGTATAAAAAATTGCTGTATGTATTGACTATTGGAAAAAAAAAACAATCAATAAAGTTTTACCTTACCTTACCTTACCTTAGGTTAGGTAGAACTTTATTGGAAAATGTTTTCAATTGGCCACAGCAAATACAGCAATTGTTCATTAAAAATAAACAAAAAATAATAAAAAATAAAATAAGAACAAAGAGAAATAAAGAGAAAGAACGAGGAAGAATTAAAGTGTCACCAGACATTACCAACAGATTACTGAGCTACGTAAGCAAAGAAAATATATATGTATTTATTTAATTATTTAATTATTGGAATAATAATATCAAACTCTTGGTATATAAATTAAAAAAAACATCAAATTCAACCTTTCAATATAAAAATATGGAATTCAATTATAAAAAAACAACAATTGAAATTCAATTATTTGTATATGATGTTACATTTGTATTTTTTTTTTTTATCATTTTTTAATGAAGAAGATTTAAAGTTATTTTTTATTATTTAAATAAAGGATTCTTTTTATTTTTATTTAATATTCAAAACCCGATAATTTAATGACGCATTTTCTAAATTAAATATTTATTAATTCATAATATTTTGTGGAATTCAATGATTAAATAAAAAAACAATTGAACCTTCATTATGAAATAAACATACAATATAATCGATTGTTCAAAAAGAAAATTAATCTTTTAAGATATATTTCAACGAAAAAATGAAAAAAATGTTTTAAATTAAACCATTTGATGAAACCGTTTTATTCGTCGATATATCTTTATTTATTTATTAAGTAAACTTTAAATAACAATATTTAATTTATTGAAGACCAAAAAAATAATTAAACACTTAAATCAGAACCAACTTATAAAATGGCGACACTAATAAATAAACAATAATAAAATATACGATCAAAGGTAACAAATCAAGCATCTTCCTCCAAAGCTCACGTCACGTGTTCGCGCACACGGGGCTCGCCCGTGATTGGCCGAGCGTGCGCGTCGCGCCCACGCGCCCGCGCATAAGGCCCCGCCTCCCTCCTCCTCGCCGCGCACTTCCTGCCTTCGACGCCGCGGATCTGAGCTGCTCGTAAACATCATGGCGACGGCGGCGGACAACGAGGAGGAGCTGAAGAAGGAGCTCACCTGCGCCATCTGCCTGGACTTCTACCAGACGCCCGTCATCCTCAAGTGCGGCCACAACTTCTGCCAGATCTGCATCACCACCCACTGGGACGAGAACGGCGAGAACTACGGGTACCAGTGTCCTCAGTGTCGCACGGTGAGTCCTCTCGTCCTCAGTCGCACCTGGGACCTCATCCCTTATCTTCTCGCGCTCACCTGTCCGTCTCTCCGCACAGGTGTTCCCCAAGAGGATCTTCACCAAGAACTACCTGGTGCAGAGTCTGGTGGCCAAGCTGGACCACCTGAACTTCCTGTCGCCGGCGGAAGTCAAGTCGTCCGAGGAGAAGCCCGTGTGTCGAGACCATGGCAAGGAGCTCAGGTGGTACTGTAGGGTGGACCAGAGGCCCGTGTGCGGCGCGTGCAGGGACAGCAAGGCTCACAGGTGTGTGTGCGCGTGTGCGTGTGCACGAGCCCTCTTAGAATCTGAATCAAAACGGTCTAAAAACTTGACCATAAATGCGAATTAAATGTATTTAAATGATGGAAAATCAATTAAGAATTTGAAAAACTAATGATTTTTTTGTGTAGATGTTTTGTCTGTTGCATGTTATCTCGAAGGCGTTTGTTGATGCCTTGTGTGACCTTCACTCACTGTGTGAAAGTTGATAAACCGTCTCCCGTCTGCTGTGACCTCGAGCTCCATAACTTTTCCCAGGCATCACAGCATGACATCACTTCCTGAAGCCGTGGAGGACATGAAGGTACTCGACCTCCTCGCCCCCCCCCCCACCCTCCTGTCGTCTGACCTCTGACCCCTTGTGTTTTTGTGTTTTTGTTTGTCCAGATGATGCTGCAGATGCAACTGAGGGACCTGAACTACAAGAAGCACCTGTGTCAGAAGGTCAAGGGGTCGGAGGAGAGGACCAAGAGTAACCTGCGGGTGAGTCGTGTTTGCCTCTCCTGTTGCTAGGCAACCGTCGCCAGCATCAGCAACAACAACAGCTGCTGCTGCTCGACTCTCAGGATCCTGGAGACGGCAGCGGAAAATATCTTTCACACGATTAATCATAAATACTTTTGTGATGATATTAAAAATCCTTATTGTGTAGTTAAATAAAATACATGATTGTAACTTTGTACAAACATGTTGACTAAAAAGTAAAGGCAAGAAAAATGATAAAAAATGCTTTAAAGGTGCTGTATCCTCTTGTCCTCAGTCATCGCCCGGGATATTGCGGGATCTTATTGTAGCCTTAGCTGTAAAGGATGTGAGACGCCATCTAGTGGCCGGAAGTTTAATTGCAACACCAAAAAAACACTGAAAAACTTTTGCATCAAAATCGTACATTTTTAAAGAAATATCAAATAGATGTTAAGTTTTAAACGATAAAAGGAACTTCGCTAAAAATCAAATGTGATTTTTAAATAAAAAAACGTTAAAATTGTTGTATTAAAAAAAAATTATACGAACATGTTTGTATTAAATACTTACTAATACTACTACTACTAATAATAATAATATATATTTATTTATTACTGTCCATCATGGATGATGACAGTCATCCTCTGAACACTGTCATCAGTGAGCAGAGAAGCAGATGCAGCACGAATGCTCCTCCCATGATGCAACACTAATAGACTCGGGGACTCATTCATCCCTCGGGCTATTAAATTGTACAATTCTGAGTTCGGGGGCAGGAGTGGAGTGAAAGTATCTGGATGTTCTGTTCCATGTTAGTCTTTGTATCTTTTGTCTTTATGTTCTTTGTCTTTATCTTTAGACTTAGATTGTATCATCTTGTTCTTTGTCTTTATCTTTAGACTTAGATTGTATCATCTTGTTCTTTCTCTTTATCTTTAGACTTAGATTGTATCATCTTGTTCTTTCTCTTTATCTTTAGACTTAGATTGTATCATCTTGTTCTTTCGCTTTATCTTTAGACTTAGATTGTATCATCTTGTTCTTTATCTTTATCTTTAGACTTAGATTGTATCATCTTGTTCTTTCTCTTTATCTTTAGACTTAGATTGTATCAAAAGATAATCATGTACTTGATTAAAAATATATATATATTTTTGTTGTACATATAAAGTCAAAATGCTTCATCAAGGGATGAAATACAAAAACGAGTGACAATATAAAAATATATGTGAAACAAAGTGTCAGAAAAGCTCTTTTATGAGTTTTATATTCACCTCATGAGGGTCAAAGGTCGAATTACTGCAGAGAACCTGTGTAGGATGTTGTGAAGAGAAAGTCACACGTTGTGTTGACGAACGTTGTCGAGAACATCTGAAGAGAAAGTCACACGTTGTGTTGTCGAACGTTGTCGAGAACATCTGAAGAGAAAGTCACACGTTGTGTGGAGGAACGTTGTCGAGAAAGTCACATATTGTGTTGACGAACGTTGTCGAGAACAGCCGAAGAGAAAGTCACACGTTGTGTTGACGAACGTTGTCGAAGATCTGAAGAGAAAGTCACACGTTGTGTTGACGAACGTTGTCGAGGAACGTTGTCGAGAAAGTCACATATTGTGTTGACGAACGTTGTCGAGAACAGCCTAAGAGAAAGTCGCACGTTGTGTTGTCGAGAGTTGCACGTTGTGTTGTCGAGAGTTGCACGTTGTGTTGTCGAACGTTGTTGAGAACGACTGAAGAGAAAGTCGCACGTTGTGCTGTCGAGAAAGTCGCACGTTGTATTGTCGAGAAAGTCGCACGTTGTGTTGACGAACGTTGTCGAAGATCTGAAGAGAAAGTCACACATTGTGTTGACGAACGTTGTCGAAGGTCTGAAGAGAAAGTCGCACATTGTGTTGACGAACGTTGTCGAGAAGATCTGAAGAGAAAGTCACACGTTGTGTTGCTAAATGTCGTCGATGACTCATCTTCTCGTCTTCTAACCTGTGAAAAACGCTTCGTCACGGCTCGTCTGGTTCCAGCTGAGGAAGCAGAGGCTGAAGGAGAAGATCGAGGCCGACGTCGGGTCGCTGGTCCGGTTCCTGCTGGACGAGCGGGACTCCATCCTGGAGGGTCTGGACGCCGAGGAAGGGAGCGCCACGGCCGCCATCAACCACAACCTGGCGGGCATCGAGGACGCCACGGCCGCCGTGCAGAAGACCATGGAGGACATTTACAGTCACCTCGGCACGGACACGCGTGTGGAGGCGAGTTCTGTTGATGCGTATCACGACACAACTGTACAATTGTAGTACTGTATATTAGTAATGTGGAGTACTCTGGTGTTGTAGTATTTACAGACCACATGACTCTTGACGAAGTCGTAACTGCTTTCATTTGTTTTCAAACCAAAATATGTCCAAACATCAGCTTTAAAAGCTGCTGGAGTCACTGTATCCTCTCGTCCTCAGTCATCAACAGGATTTAATTGTTCTTTTAGCTGTGGAGGACGTAATGACTGCTGCCATCTAGCGGCCAAAAGTTTAATTACAACATAAAAAGTCTCAAGTTATACACCTATTACTAAAATGTAAATTATATATATTATTTAAGTCGAAAGATTACAACTCATCATGTATAAGAATATTTACGGTTTCTGGTCGAGTCAAAAGAAGGAAAAATATTTTTTATTATATATTATTATATTTTTAATAATGGAAAAGTAGTATTTTTTTTAATCTGAAAAAATGTAGTGATGTGTCGCTGAAGCTTCATGCAGCAGCGTCATATTCTTTAGAGCACAGTAGGGGGCGCCCTCAGCTTAAAAACGATGTGAGGTTTCAGCAGAATAACTGTTCAGAGCCATAAATAATGGAGCAAAGGGTGACATCTAATGAAAAATGAGTGCTTCATGAAACCGTGTCAGTGTCTTCAGAGTCCACTAGATGGTAGTGTTGTGTCGATGAAGCTTCATGAAACCGTATGATTATCTTCAGAGTCCACTAGATGGTAGTGATGTGTCGAAGCTTCATGAAACAGTGTCATTATCTTCAGAGTCCACTAAATGGTAGTGTTGTGTTGATGAAGCTTCACGAAACATGTCATTATCTTCAGAGTCCACTAGATGGTAGTGATGTGTTGATGAAGCTTCATGAAACAGTGTCATTATCTTCAGAGTCCACTAGATGGTAGTGATGTGTTGATGAAGCTTCATGAAACAGTGTCATTATCTTCAGAGTCCACTAGATGGTAGTGGTGTGTTGATGAAGCTTCATGAAACAGTGTCATTATCTTCAGAGTCCACTAGATGGTAGTGATGTGTTGATGAAGCTTCATGAAACAGTGTCATTATCTTCAGAGTCCACTAGATGGTAATGATGTGTTGATGAAGCTTCATGAAACAACTCATCATGTATAAGAATATTTACGGTTTCTGGTCGAGTCAAAAGAAGGAAAAATATCCTTCAGAAAGTTTTTTTAATAATGGAAAAAATAGTATTTTTTTAATCTGTAATATAAAATGAAATTGTTGCACATTTATTGTAATGTAACTCATGAGAGAAATGAATAGAAACCTTGTCTTGATACAACATGAAAAATGAATACTTGTCAATTATGTTATGATACTTTAAATAAACAAAACTTATATTATTTAATTAATAAAGGAGCAAATTAATGGGAAATGAGAAACATAAAATGTTAAGTAAATAAATATATTGTGTAATTTGATTAAAATTAAATTATTTTTTTTAAATAAAAGGGTCTCATACATTATATTCATATTGAAAAAAAACAATCACTCAAAGAAAATATTCTCATTTAAAAATGTTTAGAAATAAAAAAACATCATAAGTTGAACAGTTTTCCTCAGGAGGGTCAAAGGTCAAGTGTGTCGGTCTTTGTTCTCACGTGAGTTTCTTCTCGTCCTGCAGAGTTTGGCCAAGTTAACGGACGAGTAAGTAAACCACTAGTTCGTCGACGCTCTTGTGAAGTCGAGTCTCACCCCGCCCGGTGTTGTTTCGCAGCCTCGTCACGGGGACCCCGTTCCCGACCCCGGAGCCCACCAGCTGTCAGACGGACTTCACGGAGTTCACGGGCCCTCATCAGCTGATCCTCTGGAAGAAGATGATGCACCTGCTGCACACCAGTGAGTCTACACTGTAGCCATTAGCTCCCGTCTACCACTTGATCCTTCCTTTGGTGTTCCAGTGCCTCAGAACCTGACCCTGGACCCGGACACGGCCCACCCCAACCTGCTGATCTCGGACTTCGACACCAAGGTGGAGGAGGGCTGCGTTCGCGCCAACGAGCCGGACCTGCCGTCGCGCTTCACCCGGTTCTACGGCGTCCTGGCCACGGCCCAGTACAGCAGTGGTCAGCACTACTGGGAGGTGGACGTGAAGGACAAGGGCGTGTGGTACCTGGGCGTGACCACCGAGTGCAGCAACAGGAAGGGCTTCATCAGCCTCACGCCCTCCGCCGGCTACTGGAGCATCTGCCTGCAGGACCGCCTCTACGCCAACGGCGAGCACGGCCGCTTCACCATCGCCGACTACTGGAACTCGCCGCGCGTGGGCGTCTACCTGGACTACGACCACGGGCGCGTCAGCTTCTACGACGCCGTCACCATGAAGCGCGTCTTCATGTTCGAGACCAGCTTCGCCGAGCCCGTGACCCCGTTCTTCAGCCCCGGGAAGAACGACCCGTACAGCAGGATCCAGATCTGCCACTACTACTGAGTTTTTGTCTTTTTTTTTTTTTTTTTTTTTTACTCTCGGACATTTTACAAGGTCGTTAATGTCGTCACTTTTTCAATTGAGCCATTTTATGAATATCCCTCCGTTTTAATACACGTTACCTGTTGCACTGTTTTTTATTTTTACTTTTAAAAGCTTCCGTTTTACCAGAACATGTTGAAAGTCTTATATTTGCTCGGGTTTGTTCATCATGTGATTGTTTCACCTGCTGCTACATAAACACTCGACCGACGCTCTCGTGTCTGACTCTTGATTTGAGTGTGTTTTTGTTTCATTTTCTTTGGTAAAAATCTAAATTATAGAATCTTCATCTAAAACATGTTTGTAGGTGTGAGTAATATTGTGTTGGTGAGGCTTCGTGATACAGTCTCGTACTTCTCAAAGACCCCTTTCTGCTCTACAACATTTGGAACAACTAGTACAAACGGATAAAAATGTTGAATGAAAAGAACTGTGGGTAATAGAAAAAATGTAGTGATGTGTCGCTGAAGCTTCATGAAGCAGCGTCATATTCTTTAGAGCACAGTAGGGGGCGCCCTCAGCTTTAAAACGATGTGAGGTTTCAGCAGAATAACTGTTCAGAGCCATAAATAATGGAGCAAAGGGTAACATCTAATGAAAAATGAGTGCTTCATGAAACCGTGTCAGTGTCTTCAGAGTCCACTAAATGGTAGTGTTGTGTTGATGAAGCTTCATGAAACATGTCATTATCTTCAGAGTCTACTAAATGGTTGTGTTGTGTCGATGAAGCTTCATGAAACCATATGATTATCTTCAGAGTCCACTAGATGGTAGTGATGTGTCGAAGCTTCATGAAACAGTGTCATTGTCTTCAGAGTCCACTAAATGGTAGTTGAAGCTTCATGAAACATGTCATTATCTTCAGAGCCCAGTAAATGGTAGTGTTGTGTCGATGAAGCTTCATGAAACCGTATGATTATCTTCAGAGTCCACTAGATGGTAGTGATGTGTTGATGAAGCTTCATGAAACCGTGTCAGTGTCTTCAGAGTCCACTAAATGGTAGTGTTGTGTTGATGAAGCTTCATGAAACCGTGTCAGTGTCTTCAGAGTCCACTAAATGGTAGTGTTGTGTTGATGAAGCTTCATGAAACATGTCATTATCTTCAGAGTCCACTAAATGGTAGTGTTGTGTCGATGAAGCTTCATGAAACCGTATGATTATCTTCAGACTCCACTAGATGGTAGTGATGTGTCGAAGCTTCATGAAACAGTGTCATTATCTTCAGAGTCCACTAGATGGTAATGATGTGTTGATGAAGCTTCATGAAACGGTGTCATTATCTTCAGAGTCCACTAAATGGTAGTTGAAGCTTCATGAAACATGTCATTATCTTCAGAGTCCACTAAATGGTAGTGTTGTGTCGATGAAGCTTCATGAAACCGTATGATTATCTTCAGAGTCCACTAGATGGTAGTGATGTGTTGATGAAGCTTCATGAAACAGTGTCATTATCTTCAGAGTCCACTAGATGGTAGTGGTGTGTTGATGAAGCTTCATGAAACCGTGTCAGCGTCTTCAGAGTCCACTAAATGGTAGTGTTGTGTTGATGAAGCTTCATGAAACCGTGTCAGTGTCTTCAGAGTCCACTAAATGGTAGTGTTGTGTTGATGAAGCTTCATGAAACATGTCATTATCTTCAGAGTCCACTAAATGGTAGTGTTGTGTCGATGAAGCTTCATGAAACCGTATGATTATCTTCAGACTCCACTAGATGGTAGTGATGTGTCGAAGCTTCATGAAACAGTGTCATTATCTTCAGAGTCCACTAAATGGTAGTGTTTTGTCGATGAAGGTTCATGAAACGGTGTCATTATCTTCAGAGTCCACTAGATGGTAGTGATGTGTTGATGAAGCTTCATGAAACGGTGTCATTATCTTCAGAGTCCACTAGATGGTAGTGATGTGTTGATGAAGCTTCATGAAACGGTGTCATTATCTTCAAAGTCCACTAGATGGTAATGATGTGTTGATGAAGCTTCATGAAACAGTGTCATTATCTTCAGAGTCCACTAGATGGTAGTGATGTGTCGATGAAGCTTCATGAAACGGTGTCATTATCTTCAGAGTCCACTAGATGGTAGTGATGTGTTGATGAAGCTTCATGAAACAGTGTCATTATCTTCAGAGTCCACTAGATGGTAATGATGTGTTGATGAAGCTTCATGAAACGGTGTCATTATCTTCAGAGTCCACTAGATGGTAGTGATGTGTCGATGAAGCTTCATGAAACGGTGTCATTATCTTCAGAGTCCACTAGATGGTAGTGATGTGTTGATGAAGCTTCATGAAACAGTGTCATTATCTTCAGAGTCCACTAGATGGTAATGATGTGTTGATGAAGCTTCATGAAACGGTGTCATTATCTTCAGAGTCCACTAGATGGTAGTGATGTGTTGATGAAGCTTCATGAAACGGTGTCATTATCTTCAGAGTCCACTAGATGGTAATGATGTGTTGATGAAGCTTCATGAAACGGTGTCATTATCTTCAGAGTCCACTAGATGGTAGTGATGTGTCGATGAAGCTTCATGAAACGGTGTCATTATCTTCAGAGTCCACTAGATGGTAGTGATGTGTTGATGAAGCTTCATGAAACAGTGTCATTATCTTCAGAGTCCACTAGATGGTAGTGATGTGTTGATGAAGCTTCATGAAACAGTGTCATTATCTTCAGAGTCCACTAGATGGTAGTGATGTGTCGATGAAGCTTCATGAAACATGTCATTATCTTCAGAGTCCACTAGATGGTAGTGATGTGTTCATGAAACGGTGTCATTATCTTCAGAGTCCACTAGATGGTAGTGGTGTGTTGATGAAGCTTCATGAAACGGTGTCATTATCTTCAGAGTCCACTAGATGGCGTATCTGCACTATTTTCCTTTGAACTGTTCTAATGAAACATAATTTTTAAACTGATGGCACCACCTACTGACCTCTGAACAACATGACACTGTTTCATGAAGCTTCATCAGAACATCACTAGTACTGACATCAAAACCTTTGCTCAACCATCACTAGAAATAGTTAATTTGGTTACACCAGGGGGAGCCAGAAACAAACACGTTCAATCTCCTCTAGCGCCACTTCAGGAAAAATAAAATAAAAAATATGAGAAGCAAGAATGCAAACACGGACACCACGGACTGTAACCTTTAATATGTACACTGCTGCGATCATAAACACCTCCCGACGAACACAAGTAGAGAAACACCTGCTGACGACACACTCGATGTTCACACAGCGACGCATGTTTGACTCCGGAGTAAACGACAACATTTTTTAGTTTGGCAACGACGAGGCAAAGAATTACAAAACAAGAACAAACAGGTAGAAAATAAATAAATAAAATACTTAAGTCATTCTCGTCTGGAGTCAGTGTGGCTATAGAGTGACGCACAATATTTACACAATCGTATATACACAATAGGTAGGTGAGGTGCAGCGACTAGTTTTGGTTAATAGAGTCTAACTAGCTGGTTTGTGTATATTTGTGCTTATTGATGAAAGTCTTTGGCAACAACACAACAACACAAACAAGGTTTTCTTTTGTGTAGAGTTTTGTGTACAAACTTTGACCTGAAGTGAAGATTGTTGTACTTTTTAATAACAAAGACACAAAACGCTGATGAAGACCTTTTAGTTTGTATATTAATACGTAGAAAAGTCGGATTAAAAGTGTGTAAATAACTTCTGTTCTTCTTCTTCTTGAATTTGACTTTGATCTGTGTTCTACTGCAGGTATTTGTACACCTTGATTTATGTTCTACTGCAGGTATTTGTACACCTTGATTTATGTTCTACTGCAGGTATTTGTACACCTTGATTTATGTTCTACTGCAGGTATTTGTACACCTTGATTTAAGTTCTGCTGCAGGTATCTGTACACCTTGATTTATGTTCTACTGCAGGTATCTGTACACCTTGATTTAAGTTCTACTGCAGGTATCTGTACACCTTGATTTATGTTCTACTGCAGGTATTTGTACACCTTGATTTCAGTTCTACTGCAGGTATCTGTACACCTTGATTTAAGTTTTACTGCAGGTATTTGTACACCTTGATCTGAGTTCTGCTGCAGGTATTTGTACACCTTGATTTATGTTCTACTGCAGGTATTTGTACACCTTGATTTATGTTCTACTGCAGGTATCTGTACACCTTGATTTATGTTCTACTGCAGGTATCTGTACACCTTGATTTAAGTTCTACTGCAGGTATCTGTACACCTTGATTTATGTTCTACTGCAGGTATATGTACACCTTGATTTCAGTTCTACTGCAGGTATCTGTACACCTTGATTTAAGTTTTACTGCAGGTATTTGTACACCTTGATCTGAGTTCTGCTGCAGGTATCTGTACACCTTGATTTGAGTTCTACTGCAGGTATTTGTACACCTTGATTTGAGTTCTACTGCAGGTATTTGTACACCTTGATCTGTGTTCTACTGCAGGTATCTGTACACCTTGATTTGAGTTCTACTGCAGGTATTTGTACACCTTGATTTAAGTTCTACTGCAGGTATCTGTACACCTTGATTTATGTTCTACTGCAGGTATTTGTACACCTTGATTTATGTTCTACTGCAGGTATCTGTACACCTTGATTTGAGTTCTACTGCAGGTATTTGTACACCTTGATTTATGTTCTACTGCAGGTATTTGTACACCTTGATTTGAGTTCTACTGCAGGTATTTGTACACCTTGATTTAGGTTCTACTGCAGGTATCTGTACACCTTGATTTTTGTTCTACTGCAGGTATTTGTACACCTTGATTTATGTTCTACTGCAGGTATTTGTACACCTTGATTTAATTCTACTGCAGGTATCTGTACACCTTCATTTAGGTTCTACTGCAGGTATCTGTACACCTTGATTTCAGTTCTACTGCAGGTATTTGTACACCTTGATTTGAGTTCTACTGCAGGTATTTGTACACCTTGATTTAAGTTCTACTGCAGGTATCTGTACACCTTGATTTATGTTCTACTGCAGGTATCTGTACACCTTGATTTAAGTTCTACTACAGGTATCTGGACACCTTGATTTGAGTTCTACTACAGGTATTTGTACACCTTGATTTGAGTTCTACTACAGGTATCTGTACACCTTGATTTGAGTTCTACTGCAGGTATTTGTACACATTGATTTAAGTTCTACTACAGGTATCTGTACACCTTGATTTGAGTTCTACTACAGGTATTTGTACACCTTGATTTGAGTTCTACTACATGTATTTGTACACCTTGATTTGAGTTCTACTACAGGTATTTGTACACCTTGATTTGAGTTCTACTACAGGTATTTGTACACCTTGATTTGAGTTCTACTACAGGTATTTGTACACCTTGATTTGAGTTCTACTGCAGGTATTTGTACACCTTGATTTGAGTTCTACTGCAGGTATCTGTACACCTTGATTTGAGTTCTACTGCAGGTATTTGTACACCTTGATTTGAGTTCTACTGCAGGTATCTGTACACCTTGATTTATGTTCTACTGCAGGTCTCTGTACACCTTGATTTAAGTTCCACTGCAGGTATCTGTACACCTTGATTTGAGTTCTACTGCAGGTATTTGTACACCTTGATTTGAGTTCTACTGCAGGTATTTGTACACCTTGATTTGAGTTCTACTGCAGGTATTTGTACACCTTGATTTGAGTTCTACTGCAGGTATCTTTACACCTTGATTTGAGTTCTACTGCAGGTATTTGTACACCTTGATTTAAGTTCTACTGCAGGTATCTGTACACCTTGATTTATGTTCTACTGCAGGTATTTGTACACCTTGATTTATGTTCTACTGCAGGTATTTGTACACCTTGATTTATGTTCTACTGCAGGTATCTGTATACCTTGATTTAAGTTCTACTGCAGGTATCTGTACACCTTGATTTAAGTTCTACTGCAGGTATTTGTACACCTTGATTTAGGTTCTGCTGCAGGTATCTGTACACCTTGATTTAAGTTCTACTGCAGGTATCTGTACACCTTGATTTAAGTTCTACTGCAGGTATTTGTACAGCTTGATTTAGGTTCTACTGCAGGTATCTGTACACCTTGATTTAAGTTTTACTGCAGGTATTTGTACACCTTGATTTAGGTTCTACTGCAGGTATTTGTACACCTTGATTTAAGTTCTACTGCAGGTATCTGTACACCTTGATTTAAGTTCTACTGCAGGTATTTGTACACCTTGATTTAAGTTCTACTGCAGGTATTTGTACACCTTGATTTAAGTTCTACTGCAGGTATTTGTACACCTTGATTTAGGTTCTACTGCAGGTATCTGTACACCTTGATTTAAGTTCTACTGCAGGTATTTGTACACCTTGATTTAAGTTCTACTGCAGGTATTTGTACACCTTGATTTAAGTTCTACTGCAGGTATTTGTACACCTTGATTTAGGTTCTACTGCAGGTATCTGTACACCTTGATTTAAGTTCTACTGCAGGTATTTGTACACCTTGATTTAGGTTCTACTGCAGGTATCTGTACACCTTGATTTAAGTTCTACTGCAGGTATTTGTACACCTTGATTTAAGTTCTACTGCAGGTATTTGTACACCTTGATTTAAGTTCTACTGCAGGTATCTGTACACCTTGATTTAGGTTCTACTGCAGGTATCTGTACACCTTGAAACAATGGTTCCCAGAGTCGGCCACGGCCACGTGTCCGTCTGACGTGAGCGCGAGTCCTTGAGGGCCGTACAGCGGGTCGGCCGTGGTGTTGATGTAGGACAGGAAGGAGCCGGTGCTGTCGAACACCTGCACATAATGAGCATAAGAAAACTTCGATAATAATTGTTTTATTTTGCAATACATGTTAAAATTGTTTCGTCACTTCCTGTTTCGCTCAGCTAACTTCCTGTAAATTCTGCTGCCTTGACCTTAGCGGTTTCCTTGTCTTCTAGTTTCTTTTTCCATGTCCTTGTTTGCTTATTTCCCTCCTTGTTTCCTTGTGTCGTAGTTTCCTTCCTCGTTTCCTAGTTTCTTATTCCGTTTCCTTGTTTCATATCTTGTTTGTTATTTTCTATCTCTTTTCCTTGTTTCATAGTTTTGTTTCCTTTCCCCTCTCTTTTCCTTGTGTTTTATCTTGTTTCCCTTTTGTCCATAGTTTTGTTTCCTTGTTTCCCATCTCATTTCCTTGGCTCCTATGTTGTTTACTTGTCTCCTATCTTTTTTCTTTTTATTTTCCATAGTTTTGTTTCCTTTTTTCCATAGTTTTGTTTCCTTGTCTCCTGTGTATTTTTCTTGTCTTTTATCTTGGTTCATTTTTACTAAAGTTTTGTTTCCTTGTTTCCTATCTCATTTCCTTGTCTCCTTTTTATTTCCTTGTCTCCTTTTTGTTTCCTTGTCTCCTATCTTGTTTCCTTGTCTCCTGTCTTGTTTCATTTTTCCATAGTTTTGTTTCCTTGTCTCATATCTTTTTTCCTTGTCTTCTATCTAATTTCCTTGTCTCCCTTTCATTTCCTTGTCTCCTTTTTGTTTCCTTGTCTCCTATCTTGTTTCCTTGTCTCCTGTCTTGTTTCCTTGTCTCCTGTCTTGTTTCATTTTTCCATAGTTTTGTTTCCTTGTCTCATATCTTTTTTCCTTGTCTTCTATCTAATTTCCTTGTCTCCCTTTAATTTCCTTGTCTCCTATCTTGTTTCCTTGTCTCCTATCTTGTTTCCTTGTCTCCTGTCTTGTTTCCTTGTCTCCTGTCTTGTTTCATTTTTCCATAGTTTTGTTTCCTTGTCTCATATCTTTTTTCCTTGTCTTCTATCTAATTTCCTTGTCTCCTTTTCGTTTCCTTGTCTCCTATCTTGTTTCCTTGTCTCCTATCTTGTTTCCTTGTCTCCTGTCTTGTTTCCTTGTCTCCTGTCTTGTTTCCTTGTCTCCTGTCTTGTTTCATTTTTCCATAGTTTTGTTTCCTTGTCTCATATCTTTTTTCCTTGTCTTCTATCTAATTTCCTTGTCTCCCTTTCATTTCCTTGTCTCCTTTTCGTTTCCTTGTCTCCTATCTTGTTTCCTTGTCTTCTGTCTTGTTTCCTTTTTTCCATAGTTTTGTTTCATTGTTTCCCATCTTGTTTCCTTGTCTCTTAGTTTGTTTCTTTGTATCCTCATTTTATTTTTGACCATCTCATTTTGTTGTTTTCTTTCTCAATTTCAAAAGCAACGTTTAGATCCTCAAAAGTTCATTTCATCAAAGAAGCAGTTTGTGTGACTGAACTAAATTTAAATTTGTACTTCAACTCTTAATGTGTCTTAAAGTTCTTTGTTCTTTTATTAGTTCTTCTGAGTATTTCAAGTCTTTTCTAGTGTTTATATTAAACTAATAATACTTGAATTGTCATAATTGAAAACAACATTTCACAATAACACTTGATAGTTTGTCTGATCGGCTCCTCACAACCGGACCCTGTGCTAAAGGTCGTCCCCGGAGCCAGAACTCTCACCTGGATCCTGCTGTTGCCCCAGTCGGCCACGATGATGTTTCCGTTGGCGTCGGCGGCCACACCTGTGGGCGCGTTGAACTGACCGTTGCCTTCGCCGTGAGACCCGAACTTGAACAAGAACTCTCCGTCTGCGTTGTAAACCTGCGACACAGATGGCGTCAGTCGTGGTGGACTGTCCCAGCTACTCGGGGACGACGGGGTCACAGACACTGAATAACAGTCAGCAGCGTTCGTACCTTGACGGAGTGATTGTGGAAGTCGGTGACGATGATTTCGTTCTTGTTATTCACGGCGACAAAGTGAGGACCTGCGAGAGAAACATATTCTTGATACTACACTTGATACTACGGTTGATACTATACGTGATACTACAACGTGATAACATGGAAACTGTCAGGCTTTAGTCATGTGACACGTCAACACTAGGGCTGTGTATTCAAGGACATGACGATACGATACGTTTCACGATACAGGTGCAAAAATACGATGTAAAGTGATACTGCAGTAACAAGGATATATTCGTAGTATTGTCGAGTACTTGACACTGGTGTTGTAGTATTTACAGACCACATGACTCTTGACGAAGTCGTAACTGTTTTCATTTGTTTTCAAACCAAAATATGTCCAAACATCAGCTTTAAAAGCCGCTGGAGTCACTGTATCCTCTCGTCCTCAGTCAAAGCCAGGATCTCACAGGATGTCATAGGCAGAGGACGTAATAACCGCTGCCATCTAGTGGCCATAGGTCCAATTTTAACACAAAAATGAACAAACGCTGTAAATATTTGCATGTTATTTTATTTATTACACTCTTAATATTGCCATATATTGGTGTTTAGATATTTTCTACCTTCAGCGTTAGATTCTACTTGAAAAGACTCAAATCAAGAATGCTGACTCAGCAAGATGAGTCGTCGCCGTGGCGACAGGGGTCGGGGGTTAGACAACATCACGCCGGGGTTAAAGGTTGCAGCAACACTGAGTACTTACTGAACACTGAGCCAGATTTATTATAGTTTGGCCCGAGTTTGTCTGAATGGAGGGAGAAAAAAAGGGGGGAAGAACAGAAAGAAAGAAAAATAGGTCGTCAGCCATGGAGGAGGAATGAAGAGCAAGAGTGAAAAGAAGAAGAAGCAGCGTGAAAGGGAAAATACAACAAGAGATGGAGGGATGGATGAGAGAGACCAACGCTGACACTGCCCTCTATCGTCACTTCTATGTACTACACCCATGCTATTGAAACTAACTGAAACTCTCATTTAAATTAATATTATTAATACTATAATATTCAAACTACCAACTCTGACTTCTTGTCATGCTAGCAATACTATTGCTAATAACAACACCACTGCTTCTTTTACTAACTTTATTGATACCTACAAAACAAACAATGAAGAATGCTAAATTAGCTACTTAGCTTAAATGCTAAATGCCTTTTTAAAAAATACCACGAGGAAATGTAACTGGCCACTTCCTACTACTATCATTAAGATTTATTTGTTTACACTAGAAGTAATACAATGAACAAATACTTTTAGGGCTGCTAGTACTAGTACTTTCAAGAAACATCTTAAGATGTTTTTATTTGTTCAGGCTTTTCCTTGATTTTCTGGAACTCTGTTGTTCTCAGTATTATCTTGATCTTTAAAGTATATACTTTATTGAATTTTGTTTTGTTTGTTTAAGTGGTTTTTTACCCTGGTCTGGAAAAGCAATATACAAATACAAATTACTTACTTACTTACTTACTTACCATTGTTACTTTTACCATTTTTAGATCTTTAACTTTCTGTTCTTGCTTATCAAGGTAATAAAAATGGTGCAACTTTTGCTAATATTAGACTTGAAGCAAAAACAAAACCGACATGAATGATAAGATGATTTGAAAATAAATGTTTCAAACTTGTAATTCTTCTCAAACCCGCTAGATGGCGTGAGAGAACAGACATGTTTTGACTCCATGAAGGTTCCTCACCTGCGAACTGACGGTCGGACGTTCCTCTTCCCCCGAACTTGGTCACCAGTTTCCCGTTGGACTGGAAGATGAAGACGCAGCAGGCCTTGTTGTCGACGGTGATGATGTGTCCGTTCTTGTCCACGGCCACGCCCTTCGGACCCATGAGTCGCCCGGCGCCGATCTTGTTCTGTCGAGACCCTTGGGTTCAGTTTTTTCGCCGCAGAGTTCATAGCAAAAAAAAACTTTTTGACTCTTGAACCTTGAACTTCCCGTCGGAGGAGAAGATGCTGACCCAGCGGTTGTCGTAGTCGGCCACCACGATGTCGCCGTTCAGGTCCACCGTGACCCCGGTCGGCCTCTGGAGCTGACCCGGCGTCCGGCCCCGGATGCCGAAGCGCATCTTGAACTGCCCGTCGTTGGAGAAGATCTGGACGGGAAGGTGAAAGGTCAGGTCAGCAGGATGTGAACGACATGTTTCTACTGGAGTCTCACCTGAATGCACTGATTGTTGCTGTCGGCAACGACCACACGACCGTTACTGGACGCCGAGATTCCCTGCAGGTTCGTGAACTCTCCCTTCTCTCTGCCGCGACACCCTGTGGACATACAGAGTAACTACACTAATACATAGAGATAAACAATAGAAAGAAAGAGTGCAACCAAAAATATATACTTAAGTCAAAATAAATAGAAAACAATCCCTTAAAAATGAGAGCACAGCAAATAATATAAATTAATAAAAGATAAACAAAAATGTAGAATTATTAAAAAAATAATATGTTCAGCAAAAAATATATAAATAAATGAAAATAGCTAAATAAATAAATAAAAAATAAACACACAAAAAGTAATTAGAGTGCAGCAAAAATAATTTAAAAAAAAAGTTTAATTAAAATGTATTAAAAAGATAAATAAATTTAATAAAAGTAAACCAAAAAATAAATATAGTAATAATTTAAATTAATTATATCTAAAAAATGTACTTATTAAAATTGAAAAAAGTGTTGTCTGCAGCAAAAATATGAATAAAATGAAAACAAAATATGTGAATAGAAAATGCAGCAAAAAAACAATTAGAGCACATTAAAAATGATAAAATGAATTATGGATAAACTAAAGAATACTAAAATATTAATTAGAAATAATGGAGAAAAAAAAACACTCTCTTCAGAAAAAATATAAATTAATAAATATATGAATAAAATATATCTAGAATGCAATGCAATACATTTTTTAAAAAAATTAAATAAAGAATTAAAGAACATTTTAAAAGTATTAATACTTAGAGAGCCTTTCAAAATATACATGTTTGAGAAATACACAAAAATAAAATGGAATTAGAAAAATTTACATGGATGAAAAAAAATCAAAAAATGGCAGATGATCAAAACTTGCATTTACTTTATAGCAAGAACACAAAAAAGAATTAAAGTCTGGCATAAATCTTGAAAAGATGACTTTCATTAAAATGAAAGAAGAAGAATTAAGGCACAGAGAAAGAATATAAAAAGGAAAACAAACAAAATTAAAAATAATTAGCAAATAAGGATAAGAGTGAAGTGAAAAATGTCTTTATCTTTCTGTCCCAGCTAGTTGGGGGTAGAGACCATGACAAATCTATAACTACCAATAAACTGTATAGTTTTGGACGGCGGGAGGAAATCAGAGTGTATAGAGTGCGTTGTTCACTCACCTACTCTGTAGATCAGCTCGTCCTCGATGGGGTTCTCCTTCTTCTTGGTGGTGCTGTACATGCTGGAGGGTCGCCGGACCGCCTTCTGCCGGATGTGCCCCCCCGTCCCGCTGGGCGACTTCACCCTCCTCTTCACGTCGTCCGGAGACTGAGGGACGTCCGACGGCTTCACGGCCCGCAGGCGGAACGGACTCCCTCGGATGGGCTGTCCGTACAGCGTCAGCGAGAAGGAATACTCGCCCTCGCAGCGTAAGGCGTAGCCGACCTCGTACGTGCCGTTCTTATTGTCCGTGACCTCCGGCTCCGACGCGCGACCTCCGTCGGCGGACGTTATCTCGGCTTTCAAGACGGCGTTTCCTGTGCGAACCAGCTCGCCGTCCTGCAGCGAAACATCAGAAAACTGATTTATGATCTGATCAATATTCATCGTTTGTCAATTTGTGTAGTTTGAATAAAATTCTAGTTGATTAAAAAAACAAAAACAGCTTTTTAAAAATATATAAAAGCATAAAAAATAAGTATTTTACTGATAGAATCCCTTATTTTGTCTTCATTTCATTTTTTTAAACAATACAAATACATCACTAACTCACATGAAAAAGCCTGAAAATATATAAGTTTAGTATTTTTGATTCAGGGTGAAGTATATTAATAAAACAATTAAAATATAGTCAGAGATGCCATTTTAATTTTACGCGTTTATAAATAACTACACGATTATTTTTTATTAACATGTTTGAGGAAAATACTTTTTATTATATATTTTGCAAAAACAAAATTAACGACATAAATAAAATACATTTTGAGAAATTTAACCCAGAAAAAAAATGAAATATAAACTATATAAATAAATAAGAAATAAAAAGATAGAGTTTGACATAAATAAAAAAAGTGCAGCGAAAATATCAGTATATGAAAAACAAATATGAATGCAGTTCATTTTGTAGTATTTTTTTATTAAAAGAATATATTTGGTCGTTTGATACGAGAAGGAAGTTAAAAAATATTATAATAAATATCAATATAATTAGAAAAAAATGTGAATAAAATAGTTTAAATATAAAAGTAAATAAATAAAATATAAACAAAAAGATCACAGTAAAAAAATATAAACGCATGAATAAAACAAGAAAATAATAAGAGCACAGTCTGTCTGAAGTGAAAAATATAAAAGCGTACCTTGTCTTTGGTCGTCACGGTGACGGTGTGGTGCTGCCCGGTGGCCGCGTGACGAAGACCTTCTCCGGTGGCGACGGACGTGTGAGCCACGGCCGCGGTGGTGAGGAGGACGCCGAGGTTCTGGATGGACCGACGCAGACCTTCGGTCTCCACCTGACCAGAGACGAGACAAGAATGAAGCTTTTATTTTGAAAATCCAGACCAGACGTGGTTCGGACCTGACAGAGGAGGTGAGCGTTCTGCTGCGGTCGCTCGGGGAAGTCGTGTCTGGCGAGCGCCGTGACTCGCTCGCTCATCTGTTTCTGGACCAGCAGCACCTGCAGGGATTAACAGGTGAGTAAATAAGAATCTTGATATTTATCATTGTGTCAATTATGAGGTCGTTAGAGAAAAATATCAGTCATCAGAATATTGAAGTTTAAAAAAAAAGAAATTGTAGGTTGTTTTTCTTAAGCATTGAATTTTTCATTTTTAATAATTACATTAAAATGTTTATATTGTTAAGTTGAATTTGTGTATCTTACATAGTTTTATCTTCTGATTCCAATAATTAAAAAAAAAAATCTAAATACATAGCCTTTTAAATTCAACATAATATATATAAATATATATATATATCTTGTTTCCTTGTTTCCTAGTTTCCCATTCTGTGTCCTTGTCTCCTATTTGGTTTCCTAGTTTCCCTTCTTGTTTCCTTGTTTCCTATCTCTTTTCCTAGATTCCTATCTCGTAACCTTGTTTCCTATTTTGTTTCCTAGTTTCCTATCTTGTTTCCTATCTCTTTTCCTAGTTTCCTATCTCGTATCCTTGTCTCCTAGTTTCCTATCTCTTTTCCTAATTTCCTATCTTATTTCCTTGTCTCCTATGTAGTTTCATTGTCTTCTATCTTGTTTCCTGCCTTGTTTCCCATGGTTTTGTTTCCTAGTTTCCCATCTTGTTCCTTGTTTCCTATCTCTTTTCCTTGTTTTCCATCTATTTTTCTTGTTTTCTATCTATTTTCCTTGTCTCCTATGTAGTTTCCTTGTCTTCTATCTTGTTTCCTGCCTTGTTTACAATAGTTTTGTTTCCTAGTTTCCCATCTTGTTCCCTTTTTTCTTATCTCTTTTCCTTGTTTACTAACTTGTTTCCTTGTCTCCTATGTAATTTCCTTGTCTTCTATCTTGTTTCCTGCCTTGTTTCCAATAGTTTTGTTTCCTAATTTCCCATCTTGTTCCCTTGTTTCCTATCTCTTTTCCTTGTTTCCTATCTTTTTTCCTTGTTTTCTATCTCTTTTCCTTGTTTACTATCTCGTTTCCTTGTCTCCTATGTAGTTTCCTTGTCTTCTATCTTGTTTCCTGCCTTGTTTCCAAGTTTTGTTTCCTAGTTTCCCATCTTGTTCCCTTGTTTCCTATCTCTTTTCCTTGTTTACTATCTTTTTTCCTTGTTTTCTATCTCTTTTCCTTGTTTACTATCTCGTTTCCTTGTCTCCTATGTAGTTTCCTTGTCTTCTATCTTGTTTCCTGCCTTGTTTCCAATAGTTTTGTTTCCTAATTTCCCATCTTGTTCCCTTGTTTCCTATCTCTTTTCCTTGTTTCCTATCTTTTTTCCTTGTTTTCTATCTCTTTTCCTTGTTTACTATCTCGTTTCCGTGTCTCCTATGTAGTTTCCTTGTCTTCTATCTTGTTTCCTGCCTTGTTTCCAATAGTTTTTTTTCCTAGTTTCCCATCTTGTCTCCTTTTTCTCCCCAGTTTTGTTTCCATTTTTTTCTCCATAGTTTTGTTTCCTTGTTTCCCATCTCGTAATTAAATTAAGTAATTTTATTCAATTTTGTAATTCAATTAATTTTTTGAAAAAAAGAAATGAAAATATAATTGAATGCAATTATTAGATAACAATAAATAAAATTCAGGAATTCAATGTTTGCTAAAATAACCACAACATTGAACAATAAATAAAACTTAAATACTATTTAAAATAATTATATAATTATACATATTAAATAATATATGTAAAATCTAATTAAATCATTTATTTTTTTAATAAATAGAACTATATACTCTGATGCATCCATGATGGGTCAACACTGACGCTCCTCACCTCAGTGGCGCTGCCGTGACTCAGAGCTTGTTCAGTGAAGCTGCAGCTGCTCTGGATGTGATCTCGACCCTGAAGCAGCGACGAGAGCTGAGCCTGCAGCACCTGCAGGAGGGAGAGAGGAACCATGAGTCATGTGGAGCTTGAACTAGAAGAAGAAGAAGCTCCTCCTGACCTTCTGTTTGGTGGTGCAGATGCTCTCCAGGTCTGTGACCAGAGCCGTCTTGCGCTGGTGAAGCGATCGCTCCAGCTCTTCGAAGGTGCTGCTGATCTCCGTCACCGCCTCGTTCTTCCTGTCGTTGAGCTGCCGAGAGATCTCGCTCACCAGCTCGATGGCTGCCGTCAGCTGAGGCAGCCTGGGACACATGCTGCCCGTTATTATGAAGGCTTGGAAGATCCGTGGAAATACATCAAAATGCTGCTCAAATATGGAAGAATATCAGTGTCAACACAATATTAAGTGGTTGAATTTAACATTTCCTAAGCATTGAAAAAATGTTGTTCAAATAATTCATTTTAATAATTTCCATATTGTGAGGTCGATTTTCTTTTTGCTTATTTTCTTTAAAAATTATTTTAATTTTTTGAATTGAATATTTTCAAAATGAATGACACTGATATTCTAATTCCCAAAGTCGATTTGTCTCTATGTCGTCACATGATCTTCTGTGTGTAATTTGATTGGATGAAAGTACAAACAAGTAGCTCAGCACTCGTTTGGTCTATGTCTGGTGACACCGTTATACCAACATATTTCTATTTTGTTTCCTAATTTCCCATCTCGTTTCCTTGTTTCCTATTTTGTTTCCTTGTCTCCTATTTTGTTTCCTAGTTTCCCGTCTTGTTTCCTTGTTTCCTATAGTATCCTCGTTTCCTATTTTGTTTCCTAGTTTCCTATCTTGTTTCCTATTTTGTTTCCTAGTTTCCTATCTTGTTTCCTAGTGTCCTATTTTATTTCCTAGTTTCCTATCTTGTTTCCTTGTTTCCTATAGTATCCTCGTTTCCTATTTTGTTTCCTAGTTTCCTATCTTGTTTCCTATTTTGTTTCCTAGTTTCCTATTTTATTTCCTAGTTTCCTATGTTGTTTCCTAGTTTCCTATTTTGTTTTCTAGTTTCCTATCTTGTTTCCTAGTTTCCTATTTTGTTTCCTAGTTTCCTATTGTGTTTCCTAGTTTCCTATCTTGTTTCCTATTTTGTCTCCTATTTTGTTTCCTAGTTTCCCGTCTTGTTTCCTTGTTTCCTATAGTATCCTCATTTCCTATTTTGTTTCCTAGTTTCCTATCTTGTTTCCTATCTTGTTTCCTAGTTTCCTATCTTTTTTCCTATTTTGTTTCCTAGTTTCCTACCTTGTTTCTTATTTAGTTTCCTAGTTTCCTCATTTGTTTCCTATTTTGTTTCCTAGTTTCCTATTTTGTTTCCTAGTTTCCTATCTTGTTTCCTATTTTGTTTCCTAGTTTCCTACCTTGTTTCCTATTTCGTTTCCTAGTTTCCTAAGTTGTTTCCTATTTTGTTTCCTAGTTTCCTATTTTGTTTTCTAATTTCCCATCTTGTATCCTTGTTTCCTATGTCATTTCCTAGTTTCCTACCTCATTTCCTTGTCTCCTATTTAGTTTCCTGCCTTGTTTCCTTTTTCCCCATAGTTTTGTTTCTATTTTTTCTCCATAGTTTTGTTTCCTTGTTTGTGTCGTAATTCAATGAAGTCATTGAATATAATTTTACCAATAATTATCAAATCATTACAAAAGTATTGACTGTCTTGCGATGACAAAAAAGTGAGCGACCCTCAGAGTTCACGTGTCATGAATCCCTCGACCTTGACCTCGAGTCTCCCCCGCTGACCTCACCTGCTGTGGATGGCGTCCAGCTGAGTCTTCAGAGCAGCCTTCTGTTGCTCCACGACGTCTCTGAGAGGAACAGTCACGTGCTCTCTGTGCTCGCCCTCAGTGCAGTCCAGACACATGGCCGTCTCGCACGACTCGCAGTAGAACTCCATCACCTGCAGGGGGCGCCAAACCGCAATCATTTTTTTAAACAAGGTAGAAACACCAGAGAAATAATCTTCTGAAAGTGTATTTTCCGAGTTATGACCGACGTGTTCTCACCTTCCCCTCGTGGTTTGGGCAGCAGAGAGGTTTCCCTGCAGCAGCAGCACTGACCGACTCCAGGACGCTGCAGGCTTCTGGTCGCGAACACTCCGGGTCTCTTTGTAGGACCTGATCCCAAAACCAAAAATCATCTAGAAGTCTCCAACGCCAATGTCCGAATAACAAACCGAGCACTTTCTAACATTTTTACTTACAATGTTATAAATTTAAAAAAAAGTCCAAATATATGTCGAGTTGGGCTGCACAATATTAGAAATAATAACGATATATTCGATATTGGTGCCTTGAAGTGCATTATTGATATTAATGCAATATTTTTTTCTTTCAGGAGCAAGCTACTCTAGAGGAGGTCCGGGGGTTTAGAGAAGGAAAATGATGCGTTATTTCCCTTTCGTTTATTTCCGCGCTTTGGTGCCATCATGATCGTAGAAAATCATCACTTATAACGCTCAGTCTCGCGGGACTTGCATCAGTTTCCTGCGAAACTGAGCGACATCAGAGAGGAGCCGCCGGCGCGTCGCGATATCACCAAATCAATAATAAATCCACCTCCTTGTACACACACACATAACACTTTATAAATGACGCTAACAACTTAGCTCGTTAGCATACAGCGAAGATGGACAGGTTTGTTTGGAAGTTCACGATCTTATAAGAAAACAACTGAGACGAGATGGAAAGTTCTTACAATATGTTGCTTTAACAAAGGAGGTTGAAAGAGACGAGTGACTGGATCACTAGTGTTTGACTAGATCATAAGTTAGTATTACTTCCGTGGATATACTGAGTCGTTAAGACACATCGCCATAGCAACCGAGCCTAGCAAGCTGTGCCGCACAGTTCACAGACGGACGGAGACGTAAACGACAACGAGACATAGAAGTACAAATTGACAACTTTACAGAACGTGACACTGATTGGTCAAAATTCTTGTTTTATACAATAAATAATTATAAATTATCGCACATGTTTTCCATATGTACAGTATATCGCACGTGCCAATATCGCAATATCGACATTTTTTCGATATATCGTGCAGCCTAATGTCGAGCCTTGTGAAACATTTCTTCGTAATTATACGCCGATGATCTTTTCTGTGAAGTTAAAACATTGAATAATGAGTCAATCAAACCTCCATGAGGTTGGTGATGAAGAAGTTATTCTGAAGAGCACAAACTCCTTTTTCGGGCAGGATGGAGGTCTGTCGACACACTGGACACGAGAGCGTCAGAGACTCTGGAGGAATGTAGTTGTGTAGACAGCTGGAGGGATCAGAGCGGATGAAGGAATGTTTCGATGATCAAAAACAAAACATAAGTCCATGATCTCATGGCGGATACAGCAACAACAACAACAACAAGCTACATGTGCTACATGTGCTACATGTGCTACATGTGCTACATGTGCTACAAGTGCTACATGTGCTACAAGTGCTACATGTGCTACATGTGCTACAATGTTTGATAAAGAGTGAGGAGAACAAAGGTTCCTTCAGTGCTTTTGAACCGTGGAGTGTGTTTACTTACACGACCACAAGAATCCTGTGGTGGAGGAAACACTAACCGGAGTTATTGGCTCTGACACGGCAAACAACTTTGTTTTTCACTTCACTTAGCTTGACAACAATGAAACACAACAGTGATAAAATGATGTTTTTTCCTCTCAGTGTACTACCTTATATATTGTTTTCTTTTAAACAAATACATGCTGACTTGAATTTGCAGATGTAAACGAATTTGAATTAACTTTATTCATGTCACTATCTCTCGATTTTTTTAACTGATTGTTTAATACAATTTACTGTGAATATTATTTATTCCTTTTAATTAATATCCCCCCTTTTTTTTAATATATATTTCTTATATATTTCTTTCAATAACTATTTGGATCCTTTTAACATATTGGTAATATAAATATTGTATTATGAATAATTTATTATGAATAATTATTTATAATCTTCTATCCATTTTCAGTTGCAAAGACATTATTTATTTCTTAAATACTCTTTGAATTAAATTTAAGTTTAATCTAATTGACAAGTTGAGTTTTTTTTTTCCTCATAATAGAAATATTTTAAATACATTTCTTTCTTTGTTTTGTTTGCTACGACTTCATTATTCAAATCCATCCATGTATCCATTCATCTATCTATCCATCCATCAAACAATGTATCCATCCATCCATCTATCCATCTATCCATCCATCAAACAATGTATCCATCCATCCATCTATCCATCTATCCATCCATCAAACAATGTATCCATCCATCCATCCATCCATCTATCCATCTATCCATCTATCATCTATCATCTATCATCTATCATCTATCATCTATCATCTATCATCTATCCATCTATCCATCTATCTATCCATCCATCAAACAATGTATCCATCCATCCATCTATCCATCTATCCATCTATCATCTATCCATCTATCCATCCATCAAACAATGTATCCATCCATCCATCCATCCATCTATCCATCTATCCATCTATCCATCTATCCATCTATCCATCCATCCATCCATCAAACAATGTATCCATCCATCCATCCATCCATCCATCATCCATCCATCTATCCATCCATCAAACCATGTATCCATCCATCCATCAATCCATCTATCAAACCACGTATCCATCCATCAAACCATGTATCCATCCATCCATCCATCCATCCATCCATCCATCCATCCATCAATCCATCTATCAAACCACGTATCCATCCATCAAACCATCCATCCATTCATCCATCAAACCATGTATCCATCCATCCATCCATCTATCTATCCATCCATCAAACCATGTATCCATCCATCCATCCATCCATCCATCCATCCATCCATCAATCCATCAATCCATCAATCCATCTATCAAACCACGTATCCATCCATCAAACCATGTATCCATCCATCCATCCATCCATCCATCCATCCATCCATCCATCCATCCATCCATCCATCAAACCATCCATCAATCCATCTATCAAACCATGTATCCATCAATCCATCCATCCATCCATCCATCTATCCATCTGTGTCTTTTTTCCATATATTCTTTTAAATATATTCTGCTTTGCTCTTGGAAAAGTATCCATTCAAATATAATTGTATATATCTGTTATTCATCTTCATTCTATCTGATGCATAACTCCTCATAACGACTCCTTCCTCCAGATTATTGTATCACCCCACGATCATTAGTGTAATGTAAGATTCTGTTAAAACCAATGACCTACTTCTTTGTTTTGCTCGATGGTGTTGAGACGTTTTAAAAAAAAACCCATTTGTGGAAAAAGGATCTTGGTTTAAATTGAAAAGATTTAGGAAATCGAGATCGAGGCTCAGCGGGGGGTTCACGATCTCAGCGATAAGATCCTCAAAACAGCGGAAACCCCGTCCAGTTTGGCAACATCTGTCTGAACCAGATCGCGTTTGGCCGCAGACAAAAATCCACCACCTCAGCAGGACTTTAGATCGCGGCCGTGCCATTAGAGCCGAGGATTAAAACGTGTCCCGCTCGGCACAGATGACCCTGCACTGAGGGTTTATCTCCGCCTCTCTGATTTTAGAATATCTGCTGGAGTTAAAGCTGGACCAGTTGATGGACGAGAAACATCATTGACCTGGTCCAGACCAGGAGGTCCGACCGCGAGAGTCAGAAGTTTTGACCTCAACACACTGAACGATGCTCAAGTCCAGGATTGGGAAACTTTATCATCTAAAGATCATGTACTTTCCAATCAAAACTCACTCAAAGCCAAAAAGAAGCTAAAGAAAACATAAACAATAGTCCTATAAAATATATGATACAAAAATATTTTGTTAATTTGATTTTAAACATTGAAAAGGCAAAAATTACACTTTTGTATTTTTATTGGGTAAAATATAGTGTGTTTGAATCTTTAACAAAAGGAAATATTGCTTGAGAAAACTTTTCAAGCCCCTGAAATGTTTTAAATAAACAATAATAATACTTTTTTTTTTATAAAAAGGCTTTAAAATGTGAAATCAATATATTTTTTTATATTTTTGTATATACTGTATATTTGTGAGATAACAAGTTTTTCATGTTTAGAATTGTATTTGTATTGTACTCCTATTTCAGTATTTTATTCAATTTTTGTTTTCTTGCGTGCTCTTGCTTATTGTATTGTTTTTTTTTCCCTCTGATACTGCTGTAAATTTAAATTACATTTATAAAGGAAAATCTATCTATTATTTAAATGGCTGTATTATCTTGTCAAAATCTACCTCTTAAACAACCTGCTTATAATCTTAAGCAATGTTTGAAGCATAACATCAGGTCTTTAATTCTTAAATCCTATATCTTTTGACTTCATTTCCTCCAATAACATCAATTGTTTCAGCTTCAGATCTTATCGGGTTGACATCTGTGTGTACATGTGCTGCAGAGTTGTGTGTTTTTCTGGTTCACCCAGTTGACTTTATGCTGCTATTCATGGAGGACTTTATCTTCTTTATTTATGAGGCCCTCATGAGGTCAGAGTAGTACGTCTTTGACAGAAAATTACATCCGTATTTTTGACTTTGATTTCTAGGATTTCTAGGATTTCTTCATTTCTCTTTGTTCTTGTTCTTATTTTATTTTGATTATTTTTTATGAAAAATTGCTGTATTTGCTGTGGATCATTGGAAAAAAAAACAATTTCCCGAAGGAGACCTCCTGAGGGATCAATACAGTTCCACCTAACCTAACCTAGTAACATTTTAAATTAAAATTAAATCAATTTTTGTCAGATTTTTGAGTAATTATTTTCCCTTTACAATTAATATTTTAAGTCTTTTATACTTTATAGTTCATTAAAATAGATTATACAGTTGGAAATTTTACTTCTGAGTCAAAAAGGTAATTTAAATGTACTTTTAAAATCACCCAATATTAAATGTTAGGTAAAGAATCTCTGGCTGTTCACAGACCAACAGACACAAACATGTTACCTCTCACAGAAGGTGTGCAGACAGGGCAGCACCTTGGGGTTGCGGTAGTGATCCAAACAGATGCTGCAGACCAGGAACTGCTTGTCTATCTGACGCACCACTGGACTGGCACTGCCCGCCTCACGCTTGGCCATTTCAGCCGACATTCAGAGCCGACGGCGACGAACCTGCGGCGAGACAGAGAATCAGTTTCCACGAGCGCTGCAGCCAACGCTTCCCCACAAGAAGTACCAGGAGACAGGAGTCCATTAAAGCTCCTTAACAATTAAGATTGTTTGATAAAAACAGGTTTTAATAGTGAAAGTATTTCATCATCATTTGAAGAATTAATCACAGACGAGAGTAAGTAAGTAAGTAAGTAAGTAAGTAAGTAAGTAAGTAAGTACGTAAGTAAGTAAGTACGTAAGTAAGTAATTAAGTAAGTAAGTAATAGTTATTTGTAAAGCGTCTTTCTAGACCCGGGTCACAAAGCGTTAGTCAAAGCTGGAGGCAAACATTCCACTGAAACATATTCCGTTTCCCTTCAGGGTAAAAAGACATAAATCAAACGACTTTTTTCTTCTTCTTCCAACGACTGACAAATGACACTTAAAAACCAATTTAATGTGAGCAATTATATTTTATTATATTATATTGCCTGTCCTGGATGTAGAAAATAAAAAAAATTCTACTTCATCAAGCCAGTGGATACAAATTAAATCTCTTTATTTACTGTGTATGCGTAATTGTGAGCACATGGCTGCGGTGATTATTGTCTCTGTGCCAATGTGCGTTTGTAGCGTTATGTTCCAAACAGTGACAAATTATATAATATATATAATGTTCACATGTTATCCAAGTAGAGTAAACTATAGCCGGACAAAAAAATGGGGACAGTCCAAAATCCAACTGTGTTAAAGCAAACATTCAAACTGCTTTTCCCTGTTAGATTTGTGTCACTTTTATTTTGTTTGCTTGTCTTTTTGTTTGTCGCTCTATCTTCAGTTTAGTGTAACACAATGTTTCACGAACTAAGAACTTTTTTGTTAAAGTGTTAAAATATTTTTCCTGTTATAAATTGTACAAAAAAAATTGTAAGCCAATTTAAGAGCTCAGTAAATCATAGCTATTGATAACAAAATGTAGTATAGTGTGGTAAAGAAGTGAGTAATTACATGTATGTTAGGAGTAAACATGATAGTATAGATAGAATAAAAAATAAAATGACACAAAAAATGTATAAGCCAATTTAAGAGCTCAGTAAATCATAGCTATTGATAAAAAATGTAATATAGTAAGTTAGTAAGTAAGTCATTTTTATATACAGTATATAGCGCTTTTCCAGACCAGGGTCACAAAACCCTTAAACAATCAAAACAATATTCAATAAAGTATATACTTTAAAGGTCAAGATAACACTGATAACACAGTGTGGTAAAGAAGTGAGTAATTATACTTCTTTTGGGAGTAAACATGATGGAAAACGTATTGATAAAATAAAAAATAAAATGACACAAAAAAACAAAATTATTAAATTTTAAAATACAGCTAAATAGTCGAAATAGTATTTTATTTAAAATAAATCTGATATAAAACAATCTTCTTTTACAATATGTTTTACATATAATTACCATAATTTTAATTTTATTATAATAATAATAATAATAAAAAAAATTAAAGCCCCTTTCTGGGAAGTCAAATAAAATATCCTAATACAATAAAATCTAATAACACAAATAAAAACAGGCAATACAACAAATAAGGTCAGGGTGTAAAAACTAGTCTCCGAGCGAACAGGCAGATGAACGGCCACCTCGGCTCTAATTGGGAAATCCAGTGGATGTAAGGTAAACACAGTCTGCCCGGCAACACGAGCGGTATGAAGCGTGGCCCACTTTCACTTCGGCGCGAGCAGCAGCACATATGGCACGATTAAAGATGCTGGTTTGTCAGGTTCAAGGTTTATGGTCTGTTGAGAAGTTTAAACCTTCACGGTGTGATGCAAACGACTGTGACGCTCAAGATTTCTGCACAACGTCCAGGAATGAGGACGAGATTTTCCACCTGCGCTGTGTTCGCTCATGACTTATTCATGTGACAGACGCTGAAACAAATATGATGGAGGCAGAAACATGTCAGATAATCATCACACGACCCCCCAAACAAACCCCTCACATCTGTCACCGCTGGATCAAACCTCCATCACTCGTGCATCATTGTTCTCAGTCTGATTGAATGTTGACGTGCACGGTTCCGACAGGGAGGTGAAAGGTCAACGAGGAAGTGACACGTCTTTTTTTTCTCACGTTTGTCAGGCCCAAGAACACTGATACACAACATCTGTGACAATGTACGCATATCATGTCTTAATTGTGTGTGTGTGTGTGTGTGTGTGTGTGTGTGTGTGTGTGTGTGTGTGTGTGTATTGGCAGGAATCTGTTGATGCCTCTTGACTGAGTACTTGACTCTGGTGTTGTGATAGTGTAGTAACAAGGATATATATGTGTAGTATTGTCGTGTACTTGACTCTGGTGTTGAGATAGTTTAGTAACAAGTATATATGTGTAGTATTGTCCAGTACTTGACTCTGGTGTTGTGATAGTGTAGTAACAAGTATATATGTGTAGTATTGTCCAGTACTTGACTCTGGTGTTGTGATAGTGTAGTAACAAGTATATATGTGTACTATTGTCCAGTACTTGACTCTGGTGTTGTGATAGTGTAGTAACAAGTATATATGTGTAGTATTGTCCAGTACTTGACTCTGGTGTTGTGATAGTGTAGTAACAAGTATATATGTGTAGTATTGTCCAGTACTTGACTCTGGTGTTGTGATAGTGTAGTAACAAGTATATTTACAGACCACACGACTCTTGATGAAGTCGTAACTGCTTTCATTTGTTTTGAAACCAAAATATGTCCAAACATCAGCTTTAAAAGCTGCTGGAGTCACTGTATCCTCTCGTCCTCAGTCGTCGCCGGGATTTCATTTTCATTTTGCTGCGGATGACGTAATGAATTACTGCTGCCATCAGGCAGCCAGAAGATTAATTGCAACCCAAAAATGAACCAACACTGTTAATATAAAAG
The DNA here is from genome assembly GCF_982586985.1 of Callionymus lyra. Lineage (NCBI taxonomy): Eukaryota > Metazoa > Chordata > Actinopteri > Syngnathiformes > Callionymidae > Callionymus > Callionymus lyra. The sequence goes on along the minus strand of NC_141831.1, from coordinate 5,589,852 downwards.
TTATTATTTTATTTTATTAGCTTTATTGGAATCGTAACCATTAAACATGATTAAAAAAAAAGAACCTTTACTGTGATACTGTATTGCCTGATACTTGACAATACACAGCCATCTTTTGCGACATTTTCATAAGATAGAAACTCTGGGGAAAATAAATGTAGGCCAAGATAAATGCTTTTGGATCCAGGTTAAGAAACTTTAACTAGAAATTAAAAAATCCAGGCGATGACTGAGGACGAGAGGATACAGTCGACTCCAACAGCTTTTAAAGCTGATGTTTGGACATATTTTGGTTTTGAAAATAAATGAAATCAGTTTGTGAAGAGTCATGAGGTCTGTAAATACTACAGTACTCGACAATACTACACATATATACTTGTTACTACACTATCACAACACCAGAGTCAAGTACTGGACAATACTACACATATATACTTGTTACTACACTATCACAACACCAGAGTCAAGTACTGGACAGTACTACACATATATCCTTGTTCCTACAGTATCACAACACCAGAGTCAAGTACTGGACAATACTACACATATATACTTGTCACTACACTATCACAACACCAGAGTCAAGTACTCGACAATACTACACATATATACTTGTTACTACACTATCACAACACCAGAATCAAGTACTCAACAATACTACACATATATCCTTGTTACTACACTATCACAACACCAGAGTCAAGTACTGGACAATACTACACATATATACTTGTTACTACACTATCACAACACCAGAGTCAAGTACTCGACAATACTACACATATATACTTGTTACTACACTATCACAACACCAGAATCAAGTACTCAACAATACTACACATATATCCTTGTTACTACACTATCACAACACCAGAATCAAGCACTCAACAATACTACATATATATCCTTGTTCCTACAGTATCACAATACCCTTTTAGTTGAACCCGTACTGTGATACTGTATCGCCTGATACTTGACAATACACGGGCATTTTTTGGGACACTTTGATAAGACAGAAACTCTCTGGGGAAAATAAATTTAGGCCCAGATAAATACTTTTGGATTGAAACTTTAACGTCTATAAATTAAAAGATCCTGGCGATGACTGAGGATGAGAGGATACAGTGACTCCAGCAGCTTGTAAAGCTGATGTTTGGACATATTTTGGTTTTGAAAACAAATTAAATCAGTTCGTCAAGAGTCATGTGGTCTGTAAATACTACAACACCAGAGTCAAGTACTCGACGATATATCATCAGATCAGCCACTATACTATTCTAGCGACACACAACATGTCTTAACACACATGAAGATTGTTAAGCTTAAATCCTGACAGGATATTGAGTCGACCCCCCCACTACAGATCCACAGGTGACTGAGGCCACGTCGATAAGGTCTTATCTCTCGTGCGACCACCAGCAGCGTCTCCGTCCATGATAGTCTTACAGCGACGTCACATCTCTGGCTTGTTCTTGCTCCTCTCATCTTGACGGCCGCTTACAACGATTCCATACCCTGTCACTCACGAGGCGCTCATGGTACCTTCAGTCGCAGCCTCTTCTGAACACATCATCGTGATATTGATCCTTCTTTTGAATATTTACTCGATGAAAACATCGTTTCTCGTTTGACTCGTCGTCACCGACTGAAGCTAAGCTCTCATGCGAGCGTTTAGTGATACGAACGCTTCTAAATTGAGACGCATGTTCAGAGGGAAGCGATGATAGTGACGCTATTTTGGGACGGCGGCACTATTTCAGTACAACTGTTACTATTACACATGGTTACATCAGGGAAAGTCACCTTTAACTAGACCAGGACTACCGTATTTTTCGAACGATAAGTCGCAGTTTTTTTCATAGTTTAGCCGGGGGTGCGACTTATACTCTGGAGCGACTTATGTGTGAAATGATTAACACATTATTACCGGTATATCATTTCACATGTTATTTTCACACTAAACCTCAAGAGGGCGCTCTAGGCCTGTGTGGATAATTTCAACGTAGAAGAGGAAGCGCCGCATCTTCTACCTCCAGAGTTAGTTAGTTGTTTAAAAGTGACACGAGGATGAAGATTTCATTTGAGTTATTTGGAGTTACACGGATGGTTTGGTAAACTTGTTAGTTATTTATGCTATAGTTCTCTGAATAACTCTTCATATGTTATGTTAACATACCAGGTTCTCAGTTCATGTAACGTAACGTACAATTATCAGCCTGTTGTTGCCTCTATTCTATTTTTATTTTAAATTGTCTTTCAAGATCACATGTCTGTTCTTGGTGTTGGATTTTATCAAATCAATTTCCCCCAAAAATGCGACTTATACTCCAGTGCGACTTATATATGTTTTTTCATTTTTTATTATGCATTTCATGGCTGGAGCGACTTGTACTCCGGAGCCACTTATAGTCCGGAAAATACGGTAGTAAACTAGAACCACATTGTAAGGACAAGAAAGAGCTGAAGTAAAACAGGCAAAATATGATGAACAAAAACACACTAAACCAGTTAATTATTTGTATGTTATCTTATGTTAAATATATTATATCGAGGGGCGCAGGGCACAGCAAGAAGTTTGCTGGTTCGCTTCCAGGCTGAGCCAACTTTGTGTGGAGTTTGTATGTTCCTCTGTGTTGCGTGGGTTTACTTCAGGCACTCCGGTTTCCTCCCACAGTCCAAAAACATACAGAAGTTGACTGAGAACTTGGGGAAATTGTCCAATTGGTTGTGTCTTTGTGTGCCCTGAGACAGACTGGGGTCCTGTCCAGGGTGTCCCCCGCCTCTCGCCCTATGAAACTGGGATAGGCTCCGGTCTCCCCGCGACCCCCACAAGGGATAAAACGGTAGAAAATGGATGGATGGATGTATTATTTTGAAGTTTAAATCCACAACAAAATGATCAAGTAGAAATGATTAAAGATAAATCCTTAAGCATAGCTCAGACAGTAGAGTGATTGGTTCGTAACAACAACAACAACAAAAAGGCTTCAGTCCAAGCTATGGATTTGATTTTGTTATTTTGTTCTTGAGCAAAATACTTAACCAACATTTTTCCTGATAGTGCATTGCAGCCTACTCCCATCAGTGATTTCTTGAGTGAAGGGGTCAATGGATGACTAAGTGTAAAGCGCTTTACAAGTAAGAAACATCATTTACCAAAATGTTTAAATTTAAACAAGTATAAAATAATAATAAAAACAATTGCAAAATAAAAATTGTTTAAATAGTTTCAACATAAAGCCTAATGAAGCCATTGGATACAATCAAAGGGCCACACTTGGTCCAGGTCTAAACTGACAGAAAATAACCTGAAAATTTAGAGTTTTGTGAGAGAAAGTATGTGACGATGAGGTCAATAACTTTTAGAATCCAGCCTTAAAGAGCTTTAAAATAACAAAAACCTTCTTCAACATATTGTTCCTGTTATAAGTTGTACACAAAGTCTAAGCAAATCATCTACAGGCAGTGGTTCAGCCCCCACAAAAAAACTTGTGCAAGACAATTTATCCCCTCAGTATATCAAAGCTATAACTGTGGTTCAATCTCTTCTGAACAGAATCTCTACGTTAGTTGTTTATAAGTGTGAAGCGTCCCTTGCTCAAGGGCACAATATGAATCCTGTCGCAGCAACATATCAATCCAACAAGTGTCCCAGCACTGGCATGTCCTCCAGTGGACCAGTTCTGGATATAATCCGAGAGTATGCACGTCAGGTAGAGACAACAATATCTCCTTGTCGCCTGAAGGCAAAAACACTTTCAAGCCCGAACCAAACCCAGTCAGCAGTTCAGAGCACAGAACTCAGAACATTATGTCTGAGTGTTTTTCTTTGGTCAACAAGGAAGGAGATGACAGAGTCAACTGGATCAGCTTCTATCGGTGGAGGTGACGACTCTTATCCAGGAGTTCATTAATGAAACAAAGACAACTGTTATTATTGTCACAAAGATTAATTAGAATTGTTTCAATAGAAATGACTCCAGCGAGTGACACATAAAATAAAGACATGATCACAGGACTTGTGGCAAGAATTGGCAAGAATCTGGTAAGACGATACGTATCACGATACAGTATCAACAACACAATGTAATGACATAGTATAGGAACAAATATATATTTGAAGTATTGTCGAGTACTTGACTCTGGTGTTGCAGAGTTTACAGACCACATGACTCTGGACATCTCTGGTCTCAAAACCAATGAAAGTGTTTACGACTTTGTCAAGATATCAGCTTTAAAAGCTGCTGGAGTCGACTGTATCCTCTCGTCCTCAGTCTTCACCGGGATCTCACAGGATTTCTTAAGTTCTCTAGGAGGACGAAATGACTGCTGTGATCTGGTAGAAGTTTATCGCAACACAAAAATGAAAAAACCTGTGAATTTTTTCATGTTAATTGAAATTGAAAATATAATTATTTGAGTTTATACAGTTTATACTTTACTGAAATATTAACCAAAAATAAAATATGATTCGATTTTTTTAACAGTGATATTTAATAGTGATGTTAAATATCGATACAGTAATAAAAAAATATATATATTGCGATATATCAGGTTACTTCTTGATACTTTTTCACACCCTCCTAATAACCACTAACAAAAAGCTGAAACAAAACAGTGAACTCCCATGATGCCTTTCTACACACTGTTCTATATAGTGACGACTGATTAGTCGCTATGGGACATGATTTGACATGTGGAGTTTGCCATTTAATTTAAATATTGTTTAATAAATTAAACAAATGAAAAATAAGATGGCCACTAACTTGAAGATTTTGTTGAATGTGTAATTGTAATTGTTGAACAATAAATGAGATGTACACTGTATTCCGTTGCGTGTAAGAAGAAGGTAGATTGAGTTTAGAGTATCATTCATGGGGAAACATAAATACAGTCTAACAACCACATGTGGATCCTGGACAGGAGCTACACAATTACAGGAAATGACTCGACAGCTTCTTCTTCTACTACCTTTTAACACTGATTGCAACCAGTAACAATATCTCTGACACTTGACATTTCTTTTTACTAATCGAAACAAGTTTTTAAGTTGTGTTTCATCTAGCTTCATCTACGTCACTAAGATTGTGGACGTTGAGGGTGGAAAGTGTCCGTCGATCCTCTATTTTCTGGCCGCACCCTGCTAATTGGGATGCACTTGTGCACTAAAAATATTAAGTGTAAGTGCAGAAGTACAGGGCTGTGTCCCAAATCACATACTTCTCTTAGTGCACTGGCGGTTAGTATGCATCAGGATAGTGTACGTACTAACTAGTAACTAATCCTCCACAGATAGTATGTCTCAAATCAAACTCTGCTGCTACACACTAACAGGAAATGACGCGACAGCTTCTTCTTCTACTACTATTTAACCATGATTTCAACCAGCTGTAGGAACACTATCGCCACCTGCTGGCAGCACGTTTGGTTTGGATCAAGAAATATGAGAAACGAAATATTGGCGAGATATTTACGCCGGTATCAGCACCAAAGACATGTCATCCTACTACTGCTGGCAGAAAATACATCTGTAAGTATATGAATATATATATAATGTATATGACGTATCTTCCGTTTACAAGGTTTACAACGTCACTAAGATGGAGCCGTTTAGTGTAGAAAGTGTCCATCGATTCATACTCAGTTTTGTGGGCATTTTAGTGACAATTTAGTGTGCATGGAGCACTACATTTCACATACTAAGAATTGAGATGCAGTTATGCACTAAAACTACTAAGTCTAAGTACGCAAGTATGTGATTTGAGACACAGCTCAGGACTAACACAAACCAACAAAAAGCCTCAACACTTTACATCACACAAGTCGTTGAGTTGTTGACCTTAATCTGACTTGTTTCGCACAACTTTTTTTTTCTCCCAGTGTAACCCATTGTGTGCGACAGTGCAACACGCTGGGGTGTTAACGCACACTGCGCTCATTCACGGCGGGCTTTAGCCGACACAAAAAAGCAACAGTTTTCTTTGTCCTGCCCTGACGCCTCATGTGCGAGCGAGGATGCGGGAGCTGAAGAGGGATCGTAACGTTCTTATTACCTCATGTAAGGGGGAGGAGTCGACAAGTGTTATTATTGTTCAAGAATAGATTCCGCAGAGAGGATCAGGTGTGCAGATGGAACGTGACACAAACAAACACACTCGCCAACGTAAGTGTTGACAAAGTTAAAACATTGTTTGTCGATCGGGAAAAAGCCAGAAGAACCACCTACTGTCACTTTTGCTACCAGGACCAGAGCAGAACAAAACTCCATGTCTGGGGTCGGAGTTCACACGCCCACTTCCCTTCTGGAAAACAGAGTCCTTTCCTTTCCCCCTCGTCTTGCTTTTCCTCTCGGCTCCCGACGCACAGTGAGGACGAGCCGAGCGGGGATGACAACAGAGGGTGGGATCGCACATTAAAAAAGTCCCTCCTACTGTCAGCGCTGTTTACAAGCACGAGTCGACCGCGGACCCTCCTATCGGGCGACGTGATTGGCCGCAGCGCTCGGAGGCAGCAGGAATGAAGGATTGCGTCATGGACCAACAATCCAGCTGGTCGGAGGGAGAGAGAGAGAGAGAGAGAGCGAGAGAGAGAGGGAGAGAGAGGGAGGACGGGATTGAAAAAGAAAGTCTGCCGTGACAGTTCAACTTGATGAGAATCCTAATTAGAATATTAAAGTTTTCCTCAACATCATTACCAAGTGTATGGATTAGTCATGTCGAGGCCAAACGTAGATTATGACTCTTAAATTCATGTAAATAAAGGTTTAATCTTAATCTGTGGAGTGGGACGTGACGACCCCCCCATGCCCCCCCTCACCCCTCGTAAAAAAAAAAAACCAAAAACTAAAAAAAACAGTTAATCTGCAGGGATTGAGTTCAGTCATGTTTCCTGTCTTTCACTCCCACGCTCACCTTTTTTAAATTCACATCATCCTCTAACTGTGCAAACTGTTTTGGCTGCAGCAGGAAGTAAAAGATTAGAGGATGAAAATAGGCGAAAACATCATGTTGATGTTGTGGGTTTGGTCGCAAACTAATATAACGTAATTTAAAATCTAAATTAAGTTAAATGAAGTGACAAGGACAAAAGAAAGTTGAATTATGAATTGAATAACATTGTGGAAATACTTTATTTGATTCAATAGGATGTGGTTTAATTTAATATACAATTGATTGAAAGAAAATTGGGCAGATGAAAAGAAGGAAAACGTTATAGTTGAACTACTTAAGAAATAATTAAAAAACAAATAGAAATTAAATGTTTTTGAGGTGAAAACGTTTCTATATATTTATAGTTTTTCCATCAGGCTGTGGAAACAAGTTTGTTAGCCACACTTTACCTCCGTCTAGAATTAGCTTTAGTTAATTCTAAAGTGTTGCTTTGTCTGGTTCTTTTTAGAGGTGTGAGAAAATACTGTACATAGATATATTGCAATATATTATTTTACAATACTGTGTCCATATTAAACAACAATGTACCTGTGTCCTACTTCTTTTATGGTTTTGTAATTCAATGAAATGTCTATAAAATGAAATTAACTTGCAAATATTCACAGCATTTTTAATGTGGTGTTGCATGAAATGTCGGGCACAAGATGGAAGCAGTCGTAACATCTGCAGCGAAAGGACCAATGAAATCCTGCATGGTCCCGGTGATGACTGAGGACAAGAGGATACAGAGGTCGCTTTTAAAGCTGATGTCTGTTCATATTTTGGTTTAAAAAACAAATGAAAGCAGTTACGACTTCGTCAAGAGTCATGAGGTCTGTAAATTCCGCGACATCAGAGTCAAGTACTGGACAATACTACACATATATCCTTGTTACTACACTATCACAACATCAGAGTCAAGTACTGGACAATACTACAAATAATCTATTTGTTACTACAGTATCACTATATATTGTATTGTCGTCCCTGTATCGTGATTTGTATCGTGTCATATTCTCGACAATACACATTCCTAGAAGCGCTCTGAACTTGTTACATTCACAAAGATCCCACAACCCTGGTGATGACTGAGGACAAGAGGATACAGTGACTCCAGCAGCTTTTAAAGCTGATGTTTGGACATATTTTGGTTTGAAAACAAATGAAAGCAGTTACGACTCGTCAAGAGTCATGTGGTCTTTAAATTCTGCAACACCAGAGTCAAGTACTGGACAATACTACACATATATCCTTGTTACTACACTATCACAACACCAGAGTCAAGTACTGGACAATACTACACATATATACTTGTTACTACACTATCACAACACCAGAGTCAAGTACTGGACAATACTACACATATATACTTGTTACTACACTATCACAGCACCAGAGTCAAGCACTCGACAATACTACAAATATATCATTACAGTACCACAACATATCGTATCGTTGCCCCTATATACGTATAATCAGATTCTTGCCAATACAAACACATACAGATGTTGTGTATCACTGTGCAGTTTTGGGCCTGACAAACTTGAAAACGAGAAAAAGACATGTCATTTCGGACAATACTACAAATATATCCTTGTTCTTACAGTATTACTATATATTGTATCTTGATACTGTAGGCATCACAAAACAGTATCAGTATCAGGATACAGGGATACTGTACTGATGTCTACAGTATCACGATACGGACCCGATTGATATCCATTCTGTATACACTTTTGAGTTTTTTCTTTTTTTATTGAATGACAAAAACTAGGATTAGTTTGTGTTGCTTTGTCTAGTGGTTACAAAAGTAACTTCACACATTTATATCTTCTTAAAGGCTTAAGTAGTGTGTTTTCTCAGTACTGTAAGATATTGTATTACTGCGTTCTTCTTCATAAACGCTCCGCACCAGGACGCCGTCTTCCTCCGGTCCTGTCAGATTGAATTTATTCTTGTATTTGACGTCAACTACTCTCACATGTGGTGACGATAGAGAGTTTAAAAATGTATTTTTAGATCCAGTTGTGGTTTAACTAAAGTGGTTCAGTTTGGTGGAGAAAAAAGAGACTAATCTTTTCCCTCAAACACACAAACACTGAAGAACAGAGTGTAAAAAAAAAAGGCTGTTGTGTAACAGAGCATCAACCTCAAGATCCTCAGGCCATCACATTGGTGTCCATACATTTGCTCTATTTGCTCTCTCTAACACACACACACACACACACACACACACACACACACACATGCACTCGACACACACACACACACACATGCACACAGAGTCAGCTGTTTCAGACTCTACACACTGTGAATTCTTTAGGTTACAAGGCTACAGTGAAGCCCGGACCCTCGTCGTGGAGCTCCACGTCTCTAAGCCTCTACATACATTCACGTCTATATATAGAGCCATCAGATCTCATCTTCCTCACATCACGAGCTCGTCCACTCAGCTGCACACGGAAGAAGAAGAAAAAAGAATCAAATCCTCAGATGACCAGCGATGATGAAGAAAACCCAGAGACATGAGCATCAGTAGAGCCATGTTTTAAAACTTATGAGGAACAGAGATGACAGGTTAAGAATTGATGTCTTGAGGTAATGATGATATTTATATTATTTTATTGCATTAACTGAGGACTAGAGGATACAGTGATGACTGAGGACGAGAGGATACAGTGATGACTGAGGACGAGAGGATACAGTGATGACTGAGGACGAGAGGAAACAGTGATGAATGAAGACGAGAGGATACAGTGATGACTGAGGACGAGAGGATACAGTGATGACTGAGGACGAGAGGATACAGTGATGACTGAGGACGAGAGGATACAGGGATGAATGAGGATGAGAGGATACAGTGATGAATGAGAACGAGAAGATACAGTGGTGACTGAGGACGAGAGGAAACAATGATGAATGAAGACGAGTGGATACAGTGATGAATGAGGATGAGAGGATACAGTGATGACTGAGGACGAGAGGATACAGTGATGACTGAGGACAAGAGGATACAGTGATGACTGAGGACGAGAGGATACAGTGATGACTGAGGACGAGAGGAAACTGTGATGAATGAAGACGAGAGGAAACAATGATGACTGAGGACAAGAGGATACAGTGATGACTGAGGACGAGAGGAAACAGTGATGACTGAGGACGAGAGGATACAGTGATGACTGAGGACGAGAGGATACAGGGATGAATGAGGATGAGAGGATACAGTGATGAATGAGAACGAGAAGATACAGTGGTGACTGGGGACGAGAAGAAACAGTGATGAATGAAGACGAGAGGATACAGTGATGAATGAGGATGAGAGGATACAGTGATGACTGAGGACGAGAGGATACAGTGATGACTGAGGACGAGAGGATACAGTGATGACTGAGGACGAGAGGATACAGTGATGACTGAGGACGAGAGGAAACTGTGAAGAATGAAGACGAGAGGAAACAATGATGACTGAGGACAAGAGGATACAGTGATGACTGAGGACAAGAGGATACAGTGATGACTGAGGACGGGAGGATACAGTGATGACTGAGGACGAGAGGAAACAGTGATGACTGAGGACGAGAGGATACAGTGATGAATGAGGAAACAGTGATGAATGAAGACGAGAGGAAACAGTAATGAATGAAGACGAGAGGATACAGTGATGACTGAGGATGAGAGGATACAGTGATGAATGAAGACGAGAGGATACAGTGAAGACTGAGGACAAGAGGAAACAGTGATGACTGAGGACGAGAGGATACAGTGATGAATGAAGACGAGAGGAAACAGTGATGACTGAGGACGAGAGGATACAGTGATGAATGAAGACGAGAGGAAACAGTGATGACTGAGGACGAGAGGATACAGTGATGAATGAAGACGAGAGGATACAGTGATGAATGAGGACGAGAGGAAACAGTGATTAATGAAGATGAGATGAAATAGTGATGACTGAGGACGAGAGGAAACAGTGATGACTGAGGACGAGAGGATACAGTGATGACTGAGGACGAGAGGAAACAGTGATGACTGAGGACGAGAGGATACAGTGATGACTGAGGACGAAAGGAAACAATGATGACTGAGGACGAAAGGAAACAATGATGACTGAGGACGAAAGGAAACAATGATGACTGAGGACGAGAGGATACAGTGACTCCAGCAGCTTTTAAAGCTGATGTTTGGACATATTTTGGTTTTGTAAACAAATGAAAGCAGTTACGACTTCGTCAAGAGTCATGTGGTCTGTAAATACTACAACACCAGAGTCAAGTACTCGACAATACCACACATATATCGCAACATATTATCGTATTGTCGGGATACGTATCGTATCAACAGACTCTTGACAGTACACAACTCTAATCTTGTATCACATTATAAAAAGACAAACTAAATAAATGAAAAAATAGCTCAACAATAATGTCTTTTTTTTCCATTATTATTATTCTCATGTTCGCTAATGCATGCTAAGAGTTTCTGTAAAGCGAAAACAGAGGTCAGTCAAAGGTGAAACTATTCCGAGAGCATCAATCCTCACATCTCCTGGTGCAGATCACCTCAGCCGGAGAAGAGCATGTGTCGGAGCGAGAGCCGAGCAGCAGATCCCTAAATAATTTGTTCCTTTAAATAGCAGCGAGTCGAGTCGCTCCAGCGACCGGACACGACAACAGAGCCTCCTGCGCTGATGTTTGTCTGACCTTAACCGCTTCATGCAACAACTCAACGATAACTCATCACGTTTATTACATAAAGTGGATTCTTTTGGATCCACAACTCCCAGAATTTGGAGCAGAAACATCCAGTTTTTCTTTCAACTCGTTCCTTTGCTTTTCTTTTCACCATCATATCGACAGAGATGTGTAAAAAAAACAACCACCACACGTGTCAATCATCCGGATGACAAATGACGAGAGAATCTCTTCACTGTCCTCTCACAGCTGACTGACTGACAGAAGCCGAAGCTAAAATTATCACCCGGAGCGGAATGTGTCACCGGAACCGCCTGCATCAACGTTAGTGCACGTCTGGAATACACGTGCACACACGTGCAACTACACACCACCGGCTCTGATGATGTTGTGTGTTTTCTGCTGTTACAGGATTGATACGTGGCTGAAGACGTAAATAACCACAAATATTTCACACCTATTGGTTTGAATTGGAGCTCGACAGGAGTGACATGAGACGCCAAAGGATTTCAACTGCAAATTAAAATCTTATTTATCATTTGTAAAAGGTCTAAATTATTTTCTTTTATATATAATTGTGAAAATACAAGATTTGCTATTTAATATTGACATTTTACAAGTTAAAAAAATGTTTTTTATATTCTGAACTATGATCAATAAACCATCATAGAGATTAATATGAATTCATTTACTAATTTCATTTCTGAACATATAAAATTTAGTTATTATTTACAAAATAAATGAATAAAAATGAAGCCAAATTAAAAGAAAACTTAAACAAACTACTACTATAAGTAGGAAGAATATATACATATATATTTTTCAAAACCTTTTCAAGATAATTCTACACAAATACTAACAAAAATAAATTATATATGAGCAATATATAACAAATATATCATGTTGTATTATTTACTTTGTACAATATTGCATCACAAATTATAATTTAAAGGCATATACAAGGCATATATAAATACATAAAATATAAATTATTCTCACTAAAATATACCATATACTCATTAAATTACAATAAATCTATCAACACTATTTTTATGTAGATTTAAATATAAACAGATAATATAAATCAATTCAATATAATACTATACAAGATATTTTAAAGCCATCGCCCACAAAATTCAAGGTTATCTATATTTTGGAAATTAATATAAATGTAATTATATAATAGTAAAAAAAATGTTATTTGTTTTACAACAAAAAACATCATAAACTGTCAATATACATAAAATCTAAGAAGCTACAACCAAAACACAACAACTATTATTAATTTTTTAGCATGAAAATAATGGTAAAGTGTATTTTTCGTGACAAATCGTTCGGTCTGACTGACTGAACATCATCTTTGGAAACACAAAAATACAAGGCTTAGTTTTTATTTATTCATTTCCTAATAAATCTGGATTAGAGAAATGTGCTACGTTTGTTCATTTGTAAATAAACTGAAACTAATCTGCGTTCTGGATTCAAAGCTCAGCGATCGCTCATGTCTGGGCGAAACGAACACAAGAAAAGCTGCTTCACTGAACGAGAGGTTCGTTGCATCACAAACGTTCACGCCATCAATGAGTGATTCATTGAACACATGAAGAAGAAAAAGGTCTCGGCGTGTTTCATTTGCATCACACGCTGAAACGCCGGTTCAATTACACGCCAGTTACACGCTAAACACTTCCTCGTGTCGACCTTCACTTCACGGCTCACTGTGGATCATTTAAGAGAAGGTCAGACTTGATTAGAAGCTTAAATAAGACAAAAAAGCCCTTTTATTAACAAATGTTTACACGATTCTGAAGTGACGTCGTGAAGTCTGACGTCTGTTATGATTCTGTTGAACAACCTTTATTGTCACCTGCTGCACCACAGAGAGTTATTTATAATAACTTTAATAATGGAACGACACTGTGTGTCTTAATAATTCAACTAAAATAATTAATAAAGTTGATCTATCCATCCATCAACTATCTATTTGTCTATTGTCTGTCCGTCTATTGTCCGTCCATCCATCAATCTATCTATCAACTATCTATCCGTCTATTGTCCGTCCATCCATCCATCCATCAACTATCTATCTGTCTATTGTCCGTCCATCCATTCATCCATCATCTATCCGTCTATTGTCCATCCATCAATCTATCCATCCATCCATCCATCATCTATTGTCCATCCATCTATCTATCCATCCATCCATCCTCCATCCATCAACTATCTATCTGTCTATTGTCCATCCATCCATCTATCTATCCATCCATCCATCCATCCATCATCTATATGTCTATTATCCATCCATCCATCCATCCATCCATTCATCCATCATCTATATGTCTATTATCCATCCATCCATCCATCCATCCATCCACTATCTATCCATCTATTGTCTATCCATCCATCCATCCATCCATCCATCTATTTATTTATCTATCCATCCATCTATCCATCTATCCTTGTATCTATGAATGTCGTATTTTCTTTAAATACATGATGATTATACATATTTTAACACCAAATATCTGCTGAAATAAACATTATTTTGATTATAATAATGCAATTATCGTTAAATTAGTTTTTTAGTTCATCTTTTGTAAGCTTTATGAAATTAATACATTGTTTGAAAATAAGTATTCTTAATTTGTTCTTACTGTATCTTTTTGTTTTATTAACTAAATAATTAGTTGATAATGATATACAAGTAACAACGTTTGCAACACTTAAATACATATAAAGACAATATTTTTGTTTAGTTTCTATTTAAACTAGTTTCTAATTAACTTTTCCATATTTTAGCTTCATGATATAGATGATTAAATATGTGCATCAACAAAAAATACTATCCAGAGTCACATATAACAATGTATCAGAGGTTAAAATTAAGAATCAATATCAGCTCTAAATGATTCACCCACGAACATTAATTTAATCTATTTCGCAAGGTCATCATTTCCTCACACATTTTGAAATCTAAAGTTAAAAACAGCAATATCTAAAATGATGAATTAAAAATGAGTATCTTCCAGTATAATAGTAACAAACAATACTTGGTCACAATCATCATTTCATGAAGCATCTCACAACAACAGTGGCGTTTGACCAGATCATTTTCACCGGCAGCTCCTGCTTCTCCAGAGACATTCCTATCATGCCAACTGGACATTCCAACCTCTGCTCTCGCCACAGCGAGCTCGGCTCAGACCAACCATTCCAGGATCTCGTCCTTCTGTGACTCTCAACCTGACACAACATCCACTTACTCGTCACTAATGATGGCTTCACTGTCAGACCGTTCCAAACATACGCAGGAGGTTCTATAAACACCTCAATCCTTCATCGGGAATGAAGACTGCAGGCCCAGAAAGTATTTTAAGGTACCTTTAAAGTACTGAAACTGTGTTCAAAGTATTACAACATTTTCAAAAACAACATAAATAACAACCAGCATGATGTTCTGGATGTTCTTGAAAACACATCAAAGTACCTTTAAAGTACCTTTAAAATATTGAAACTGTGTCCAAAATATTATAACATTTTCAAAAACGGCATAAATCACAACCAACATGATGTTCTGGATGTTCTTGAAAACACATCGTTCAAAAGCTGAATATGAGTAAATACGAGTGGAGTTAAACGATATAAATACACTGGTATTTCACTATAGTTTTTTTCACAGTACTGTATCAGTATTCAGCAACATCTATTGTTTTTCTTCTTAATCATATTTCATTTTTTATCATAGTTGTGGTTTATATTTAAATAAAGTGCGTATATGTAAAATATAATTATATTTTTTTACAATTAATATTAATATATACAAAGGGTTTGTTCCTTTTTGTGTTGAAATTAAACTCCCTGCCACTAGATGGCAGCAGACATTACGTCCGGCGATAACTGAGGACGAGAGGATACAGTGACTCCAGCAGCTTTTAAAGCTGACAAATTTTGGTTTGAAAACAAATGAAAGCAGTTACGACTTTGTCGTTCCTTTTCCCTACAGTATCACAATACACTGTTGCGTTGAAACTGTACTGTGATACTGTATTACCTGATACATGACAACACACAGCCATATTTTGCGACACTTTCATAAGACAGAAACTTTCAGGGGAAAATAAATTTAGGTCCAGGAAAATGCTTTTGCACTGATCCAGGTTAAGAAACTTTAAACTCTAGAAATTGAAAGATCCAGGTATTGACTGAGGACGAGAGGATACAGTGAGTCCAGCCGCTTTTAAAGCTGATGTTTGGACATATTTTGGTTTAAAAAAAAAATGTTACAGTTACGACTTCGTCAAGAGTCATGTGGTCTGTAAATACTACAACACCAGAGTTAAGTACTCGACAATACTACACATATATACTTGTTACTACACTATCGCAATTTATCGTATTGTTTTCCCTGTTTAATGATACGTATCTTATCAACAGATTCTTGCCAATACACACCTCAAGTTAATATATTAGAAAATAATGTATTCAAGACCAACTGTAACATGTTTATGTTTGGAAATATAATAATATGTACTTTTGTTTCTCTGAAACACATTAAACATGAATGTTTAGTTTGGAGGTCAAGAACTAAAAAGAATATTGAACAAAACGTCAAAATAAAAAGGGTTTTCAAAGAAATAGAATTCAGCTCAATATAACTGAAGGGGAATGAAAATGCTGGTACACGACATGGTTCAAAATAATGAAGTCATGAAACAAAAATACTTGAAGTACTCCTATTTGTTTACTTGGTGCTTTAAGAAAAACGTGGTTATTTTTGTACATCATCAGTTAAAAGGGTTTGCTTTGACTTCAGGAGGAACATCGGCTTCTAAAGCTGCTGCAGTCCACTGTATCCTCTCGTCCTCAGTCATCACCGTGATCTCATGGCATTTAAATACACGCACACATGTGGCCCAGATACTGCACTTTTTATTAATATATTGTCAATATAAATCAATAGAAGAACTAGGCACAAAATATAAATGCTGTTATTTATTTTTTTAAAAACACTAATTTTTTAGAAGAAAATAGTCAAAAAAAGGGCAAATGAAAACAATGTTAAGTTTGAAAACATGTTTAACAGCTTATGAGTAATCTTAATACACATCCAGAATACTAAAAAACTATTCCAAACAGCTGAGGAAGTACGTGAAAGAAGCAGCTCTACTCTGAGTCTCTGACAGAAGCTTTAACTAGTTGAAATAATAAGTAAGCAAGTAAGTAAGTAAGTGAGTTTTATTTGTATAGCGCTTTTCCAGACCAGGGTCACAAAGCGCTTAAACAATCAAAACAATATTCAATAAAGTACATACTTTAAAGGTCAAGATAAAACTGAGAACACAACAGGAGTTCCAGAAAATCAAGGAAAAGCCTGAACAAATACAAACGTCTTAAGATGTTTCTTAAAGGAGTCAGTAGACACACTAACTCAAAAAGTTAGACATCCATCTACAAACAATCATCTGGACCTTTCCAGAGCAAATCAAATCCATTCAAAATGTGAAAAGTTCCTCATATGTTGTCGTTCTAATCAAAGGTTTTCTCCGCTTACTCAACAAAAAACGCTGCATCGAGCGTCTCCTGGATCCTCAGGATCCTTCCAACGTCCACAAACATCACCAACGTTAGGAAATCCCTCCGATAACGTACGATGTTCAACCCGCGTCATGTCCTGCTATCTCGGCACGAGCCGCCTGCGTCCCCGGCTGGCTGGGACGGCGAGAGTAGATGAGGACATCTACACGCTCTTTACGGAGAAGGGTGTGCGATGACGACAAAACGACAAAAAAAAAACTGCTCCTTCAAAACCAGAAGATGACGATGAGCTACTCACGGCTAAAATCTTTCATCCGATTTTTTAAAAATATCCCGTGTCGCCTCCTGCGGGGAGAGAGAATCCATCCACGGAACGTGACATCATCCAGAGACGCTCACGGGAAGGAGTGTGTGATCAGGCTTTTAAAAAACCCATGTGTGCGTCCGGTGGGAGCAGGGCGAGCGACTGAGGAGGGGAGGGAGAGAGAGAGAGGGATCGTACTCGCTCACTGGCTTAGGTTAGTGGGAGGGAGTTTGTGCGTCCAATGGTGTGCGGCGGGAAAAAAGTGATGACAACCGAGACATTTATTAACACATCCTCGCACACGTTTGTTAAGTCACTACTTGGAAGAGGAATCCCAAGAACTCGACACTGATTTCTACACAATTTCTTTACACAAAAAAAAGGGATTTATGTTGTCATCGAGGCCACGGTGTGTGTGTGGTTGTGTAGATGCACGAGTGCACACTTTAAGTGAGTACGTAGAAGGGGGCGGAGCTTAAAGTATCGTCGTTGGATTTTTTTTGCTGCGGGAGCACCATGTTGCCATGGCGACTGCATCCAGTGCAGACGAGCATGCAGATGAATCGCTCTCTTCTTCTCTGAGTTCGAGCATCACAAGAGAACATTTGGTGTTTTTTTTGTTTTGTGACCTGAGAATGTTAATAAAAAAAAAACTCTCGCAGCAGGTGAAGTAAAAAAAAGCCTCCAGGTGCAGACGCTCGACTCAGCATCCGGACGCTCTGACGGAGGAGCGTTATTTTAGGCCGGATGAGTCAGAAGAGAAGAAGATGCTAATAAACGTATTCATGTCGATTACAGCGTCACAGTCAGCAAATTATATATAATGTTTTTTAGGTATTTATGATTCATATTTCTTTAATTATTGGAGATTTATTGTGATTTCATGTTAAAAAAAGTTTCCAAATTGAAATAAAATGTAGTTTTTTTCCCCCTTTTGTAAACATAAAATGAGTAAAGATCAGTTTATATAAATCCACTTTACACTGGACTTGGTTACACATGATTTTAAGAAATGAATTATCAAACACTCACCTTTCCATTTTGCCCACGACTGGATGGTTAATAATTAAGTCGAGAAGGTATTCGTCCCAGATTCCACGATCGCGCCGCTTCGTCTTCTTGCCTGGAAATAACAGAAATCTCATCAATTAATCTGTATTTTAATGTTGGTACATTTTATGTTTATATTTGATGACCTCTGGGAGACATTTACTAAACTATTTAAAAGCCTATACTATAATTCATTTAATATATAAGATTATTATATTTGCTTATAACTGATTTTGCAAGTGATTAAAAAAGTATGTCTCGTGCTCAGTTGATGTGTTGATAAAATGATGAAAGAGTTAGAAATAGAATAAATTGCACCCCCTAGAGGACAAATGGAAACATTACTACAGACAGGTGAATTTACTAACTAAATACATTTGTATTTACATTATTATATGTATTTTAAAAACTTCCTTCAGCAGGAAAAGTGTAAATAATTGTGATTGCAGACTTATTAGAGTTTCATAATATAATATAAGTATATACATGAAAGTATACGAGTACAAAAGTACTACTAATAATAATCGTAATATGTATGTATTTATGAATATTTGTATAACACTTTCAATTTATTTGGAGTTGCATAAGTGAGAAAAAAAAACTACAAATACAATACCTTTTTTATTCGCAAATTGTGCTTAATAACATACCCTTTTTTATATTCATATTATTATTATATTTTTGAAAATACTCTTTTTGACAACGTGCGTAACAAACATCAATAAAACACGTTATATTTATTATTATTTTTACGATTAAAAGTATTGACACTTCATCTGCCATTTTATGTTAATAATATAAATGGATTTTTTTATAAAATGAATAAATACAAGCAGTAGATAAATAAATATAAGCAGTATATATACATATATATAATAAAAGCTACACCTGAGCTAGCTGTGGAGTTAGCAAGCATTTTTTTTAGCACAACACGTCCTCAAATGTATCACTTTAGCCTGAATAAAGACGATAAATCGCTTAAAAATGATCGTCAGAAATAAGATGAACTGATAAAATACTTACTCAACATTATTGTCATGAAGGAAAACGACTCGTTATATCGATATCATGCTAGTTAGCAGCAGCTAACTTAGTTAGCATCACTCGGAAGTCAAACCAGGGAAGGAATCGAACTGTCAACGTAAATAACGTCATACATAAAACTTTTAAAAAGTGCTAAATCATTTTAGCACTTTTATATATTATTTATATATTATTTATTTTCATTATTTATCTTATTATTTATATTAAAATTATAAATTATTATTATTATAAAAAATATTTAGCACTTTTGAAAAGTTTTTTGTTTGATTATGATCATGATTATGAAAATATACTAGAAAAAACTACATATTTATTTAATAATAATTCGTAAATCCACATACATTTAAACAACAAATACTTGAACATACTATTGGACTATTAACTTAATTTAGAAGAAACACAATCACCTTTTTTTTACGAATTATAAACCATTTTCCGGATAAATTATCTCAATTTATTTTGGTTTAGCCTTCGGGGACAGTTTTATCTGTCGCACCACACATCACACATCATTAGTCAACCATGTTATTACTATATTCTGATAAAAACAGTGATTAATTTAGAAATCCTAACCACTGATTTATGTTTCTAGGGTTTATTATCCTAATTAAAGAGGAAATAAAAAAAAAGTTAAGTTAAATTTACCTTCTCAATCCAACTGTTATTCAGGATGAATGGATAGAAAGTTTGTCCTCCATGTTCGAGGGAGTCGAGTCTTGACAGCATGAAGCTCAGATGAAGTCTCTGCTCCACAACAAGACCTCGATCCACCTCGTCCACAGTCAAGTTCCCCCTCTGAGCCTCTTCTGTGCCTCCTCTCTCTGGTGTCATCTTCCTCTGGGAAACATGGAAAGAGTCCCGGGGAGAGAGAAAGAGTGAAGGAGGTCAACCCTGGTCCTCTAGGAGACGACTCACAAGACGGTCCCCCGGTGGAGCTCCACACAAAGACCCCATTATTCTCCAGATGATGTCACGCTTCTGCTATACGACCCGAGCTCGAGCTGCGACTGAAGGAACAAAACAAAACAACTCCACATGACTTTTGAAAAGGCTTTTATTTTGGAGGATGCCTCAGACTTCGTGCGAGGATTTGACAAGAAGGTTCTCACAGAAGAGTTATTTATGCAACTCTTGAGAAGCTGAATGTAGTGTTTCTGGACTAAAAGATAAATTAAAAACATACGAGAAAATATAAGTTAAGATAATTTTCTGCTTTCAGTCCGACTGGAGGCGAAGAAATAATAGATGCTCTGAAACCTGAGCAGGCGACAGGACATTCCAAGAGTCTCGTGACGAGACCGAAGACGTTCTTGACCCACATAAATAGTTAAAATAACAACACGCTTTATTGCACATAAAAAAAAAAACAGGAAGTAGAAAAGAAGTTGTTTTGGGTTTTTTTTTTTTTTCTTTTAAAAAGGTTCAAAGCAAGTTCCCGTTTGCCTTAAAGAGACTTAAGAGGTTAAAGGAGACAGAAGAGGTTTCATCAGTAAGTCTGGTCTTCGTCGTCGTCGTCGGCGTCGATGGTTTTACTTCGGACTCCGAAGCGCTTGAAGAAAGAAATGATCCCGAACGCGTGATCGTCTCCGCGGACCCTGTCCTTGGACCGGACCTTGGGGTAGTCGGACCTGGAGCCGATGGAGTACGACCTCTGGGATATGCTTTTGTGGAACAGGTCGCCGAGGCGGAACCCGGTTTTGGTCTCGTCGATGGAGGCGCATCTGGAGGGGGGGCACTTGGATGGGCGAGCTTTCGGACTTGACTTGGCGGAGGGTTCTTCTTCCGGAGGGGGGTCGTCGTCGTCGTCGTCGTCCGTCTGCCAGACCCCTTCCAGATCCACGCCGGCGTCCATGGACGAGAGTCGGCGCTGATGTCTGGGCCTGCCGTTGGGGGGTCGACCGGAGCAGCTGAAGGGACTCAGTATGGTCCAGGGGGAACCCGTGTCCCCGTTGTGGGCGAAGAAGAAGTCTCTGGTTCGAGGTCGAGGGGTGAGGGGGGTGGTGGACGGCGCTGGAGTGTCTTGACCGTGGCGTTGAGGAGAAAGAGGCTCCGGTACGTCCGGGCACATCTGGACGTCGTGGTACCCCAGAACCCCCTTGCTCACCTCCCGGTGTTTCTCCGCCTCCGAGACCTCCTGGTTCTGAGGCTCGAACAGGACCGAGTGAGTCTCGCAGGCTGAGGACGCGTCCTCGGTTTTCTCGGCCTCGTCCAGCGTCATGCTGCACCTGGACTTGCTGGTCTCCACCGCCGCCGCGCTCTTCCTGTGTCGGGTGACGCCGTCCGGCACGCTGGACAGGAAGCTGTGCAGGACCGACTCCAGACTGAGGTCCGTGGATTCAGAGTCGGGTTCTCGTGGCACCGGGCGACGCTTGACCGTCGGACGCATGTTCTCTTTACGCTTGCGTCTCTGTTCAGCAGCCTCTCGCTCGCGGTTCTCCTGCAGTGAAGACAACAAGTATATATGTGTAGTATTGTCCAGTACTTGACTCTGGTGTTGTGATAGTGTAGTAACAAGGATATATGTGTAGTATTGTCCAGTACTTGACTCTGGTGTTGTGATAGTGTAGTAACAAGTATATATGTGTAGTATTGTCCAGTACTTGACTCTGGTGTTGTGATAGTGTAGAAACAAGTATATATGTGTAGTATTGTCCAGTACTTGACTCTGGTGTTGTGATAGTGTAGAAACAAGTATATATGTGTAGTATTGTCCAGTACTTGACTCTGGTGTTGTGATAGTGTAGTAACAAGTATATATGTGTAGTATTGTCCAGTACTTGACTCTGGTGTTGTGATAGTGTAGAAACAAGTATATATGTGTAGTATTGTCCAGTACTTGACTCTGGTGTTGTGATAGTGTAGAAACAAGTATATATGTGTAGTATTGTCCAGTACTTGACTCTGGTGTTGTGATAGTGTAGAAACAAGTATATATGTGTAGTATTGTCCAGTACTTGACTCTGGTGTTGTGATAGTGTAGTAACAACTATATATGTGTAGTATTGTCCAGTACTTGACTCTGGTGTTGTGATAGTGTAGTAACAACTATATATGTGTAGTATTGTCCAGTACTTGACTCTGGTGTTGTGATAGTGTAGTAACAACTATATATGTGTAGTATTGTCCAGTACTTGACTCTGGTGTTGTGATAGTGTAGTAACAAGGATATATGTGTAGTATTGTCCAGTACTTGACTCTGGTGTTGTGATAGTGTAGTAACAAGGATATATGTGTAGTATTGTCCAGTACTTGACTCTGGTGTTGTGATAGTGTAGTAACAACTATATATGTGTAGTATTGTCCAGTACTTGACTCTGGTGTTGTGATAGTGTAGAAACAAGTATATATGTGTAGTATTGTCCAGTACTTGACTCTGGTGTTGTGATAGTGTAGAAACAAGTATATATGTGTAGTATTGTCCAGTACTTGACTCTGGTGTTGTGATAGTGTAGAAACAAGTATATATGTGTAGTATTGTCCAGTACTTGACTCTGGTGTTGTGATAGTGTAGTAACAAGTATATATGTGTAGTATTGTCCAGTACTTGACTCTGGTGTTGTGATAGTGTAGTAACAACTATATATGTGTAGTATTGTCCAGTACTTGACTCTGGTGTTGTGATAGTGTAGTAACAACTATATATGTGTAGTATTGTCCAGTACTTGACTCTGGTGTTGTGATAGTGTAGTAACAAGGATATATGTGTAGTATTGTCCAGTACTTGACTCTGGTGTTGTGATAGTGTAGTAACAAGTATATATGTGTAGTATTGTCCAGTACTTGACTCTGGTGTTGTAGTATTTACAGACCACATGACTCTTGACGAAGTCGTAACTGCTTTCATTCGTTTTCAAACCAAAATATGTCCAAACATCAGCTTCAAAAGCTGCTGGACTGTATCCTCTCGTCCTCAGTCATTGCCTTTAGCTGTGGCGGAAGCAATGACCGCTGCCATCTAGCGGCCGGAGGTTTAATCGCAACACATGAATGAACAATGAACGCTGTGAATATATGCATGTAAATAAAAATAATGTTATTTTATATACAGTTCATTGAAATTCTAACCATAAAATAAATGATTTAAATAAAATAAGATTTCAAAGATTAAACAAAAATAATATTGAAAAATATTTATTTTTTAAAATGGAATATTTGTTTTAAAATCCTGGTTCAGCTTTTAAAGCTGCTGGAGTCACAGTATCCTCTTGTCCTCAGTCATTGGCGGGATTTTATTGTTTCTTATGTTGCTTAGGACATTTTAACTGCTGCAAGCTAGTCGCCAGAAGTTTAACTGCAACAAAAAATGAACAAACTCTGTAAATATTTGCTTATTATTGAAAAAATAAAGTATGAAAAAATGACTTATTTAAATATAAACCATTAAATAACTATGGTAAAATAAAAATATGATTTGGAGGTAAAATATTGACACAGTAGTTTGTCTGGTTGATCTGTCTTTAAACTGCTGTGACAACTTAAATATTCCCGATGATGGAAGAATAAATGTTTATCATCTAAAGCAGGAGCTGAAGAATAAATGTTTATCATTTAAACCATTAGCTGAAGAATAAATGTTTATCATCTAAACCAGGAGCTGAAAGAATGTCAAATGCAGCTGCTGACGGTCACATGGTCTGTGCTAACGACATCAAATGGAGCCATGAAGTGATAAAGCAGTGATAAATGATAACTTCACACACCATGCGTTTGTTGTTAACACTCTTAGAAGTGTGATGGATGTTGACCTTTGACCCCTTTGCAAAGGAGTCTTTTTTTCCACGGACATTTAGTTAGTATATCTTTACTCAGAAGAGAAAACATTTTTTAAACCCCTGAGACACGATCTTTAAATACATATATATTTATATTATATATAGATGTATAACCAGGAGTGTGAGAAAATATCATCACACTTAAATATCACGATACCGTATCGATATTCAACAGTACTACATATTAAATCATTATTTTATTTTTTTATTATAGTTCTATTATGGTTGACATTTCAATAAAGTTTTAATCAAACTTTAATATTATTTTATTGTTTTATTGTCGATAAACGTGCAAATATTCAGTTTGTTCATTTTCTATTGCAATTAAACTCCCGGACACTAGATGGCAGCAGTCATTACCAACCCAATAGATTTATACCCAATTTCCATATGGAGATCTATCTATCTATCTATCTATCTATCTATCTATCTATCTATCTATCTATCATTAAGTCCTCCGCAGCTAGAGGAAGAATAAAACCCTGCGAGATCCTGGTGATGACTGAGGACGAGAGGATACAGTCGACTCCAACAGCTTTTGAAGCTGATGTTTGGACATGGTTTGGTTTCATAACAAATGAAAGCAATTACTATCCATCCATCCATCAACCCATCTATCCATCCATCCATCCATCCATCCATCAACCCATCTATCCATCAATCTACCCATCCATCTACCCATCCATCCATCAACCCCTCTATCCATCAATCTACCCATCCATCCATCAACCCATCTATCCATCCATCCATCCATCCATCCATCCATCAATCTACCCATCTATCTATCCATCAATCTACCCGTCCATCTATCCATCAATCTACCCATCCATCCATCCATCTACCCATCCATCCATCTACCCATTCATCCATCAATCTACCCATCTATCCCTCTACCCATCTATCCATCCATCCATCCATCCATCTACCCATTCATCCATCAATCTACCCATCTATCCATCCATCCATCCATCCATCCATCCATCCATTCATCTACCCATTCATCCATCCCTCTACCCATCTATCCATCCATCTTCCATTTCTTCATGAAAAAAGTGAAATAAAATGATTTTTTTTATCCCTAATTAACAAAACAATAATCCACAGTAACTGTGATAAATCCAAATTAAAACATCTTTAAAGGCATCAATACAGTAAATCAGAAAATGAGTCGTCGTCGACTTCAATCTCACAAGAGCTAAAATGTAAGTCAAGGTCACGGACGTCTTCATAGGTCACCATAGCAACGTGATCATTTATCTATTTCATAGAAAACGATTTCAAGTGAGTTTTACAGTTTAAGAATGTTTCATGCACTTGTTATCTGGAGTGTTAACCCGAGACCAGACCTACCCGGACAGCCGTGTCGAAGCGTTTGCAGAAGGAGTGGAAGATGGAGCAACACTCCTCCAGCTTGAAGGTGGACGGGTCTTCACAGAAGTACTCGGTGACTGCGTTGTTCAGCGTCCTCAGGTCCTGCAGGGAAAACTCCACCTCGGCCACCTTCGCTTCGGCTCTCTGAAGACAAGAGCGTAAGAATGATTCAATTATTCAAGGCGTTTGTTCGTATTTGTGTTGCAATTCAGATTTCAGACGCTAGATGGCAGCAGGCGTTACGTCCTCGACAGCTAAAGACCGAGGAGGAGATGATGAAGATGCTTCCAGTAGCTACTTAAAGAGGATTGTAAATAACCTTTTTATAATTTAAAGCTGTTTTAATTGTTTTATTTAGTCCCCTTCTATTAAAATACAATTCTTTATGGCAACTTTTAATCATAAATATCTTAACTATCGCAATATTTCCTCGATATTCAACTGCATTATGTCGATTAAAAATAAAAAATCTTTTTTATAGTTCTTTTATGGTATATATTTCAATAGAGTGTGTGTAAAATAAAATAATTCGATTTTTTCACATACAATGAAAACATGAAAATATTCACAATGCAGTTCTTCTAAGCTAAAGTATCCATGAAATCCTGCGAGATCTAGGGCGATGACTGAGGACGAGAGGATACACTCCAGCAGCTTTTGAAGCTGATGCAAGTAAGTAAGTAAGTAATTTGTATTTATATAGCGCTTTTCCAGACCAGGGTCACAAAGCGCTTAAACAATCAAAACAATATTCAATAAAGTACATACTTTAAAGGTCAAGATAACAATGAGAACAACACAGGAGTTCCAGAAAATCAAGGAAAAGCACAAATAAAAATGTCTTAAGATGTTTCTTGTTTGCAAGAATACTTAGAGTCGACCCATTTTATAATTAGGGGTAGAAAAAAAGTATTGATACACTAAAATATCGCAATATTGTTTTTCGTGATACCGTATCAATATTGAACGGCACTCCATTAATTTATTTTCATTGTTTTATTATTTATTCAGATTTTAAATGACATTGTGTTGGTATCTTATTATGGTTTATATTTAAATAAAGTGTATATTACAAATAACATTTTCTATTTACAATTAACATGCAAATATTCATGATTCTAGTTCATATTTGTCCTGCTATTAAACCTCCCGCCTGTAGATGGCAGCAGTCATTATGTCCGTGGCTAAACGAACAATGAAATCCTGCGATGACTGAGGACAAGAGGATATAGTGAGTCCAGCTGCTTTTAAAGCTGATGTTTGGACATATTTTGGTTTGAAAACAAATGAAAGCAGTTAGGACTTTGTCAAGAGTCATGTGGTCTGTAAATACTACAACACCAGAGTCAAGTACTGGACAATACTACACTTATATACTTGTTACTACACTATCACAACACCAGAGTCAAGTACTCGACAATACTACACATATATACTTGTTACTACACTATCACAACACCAGAGTCAAGTACTGGACAATACTACACATATATACTACACTATGACAACATGTATAGTCATCCCTGTATCGTGATACGTATCTTGTCATATTCTTGATAATACACACTTCTAGACAGGCTCTTAACTTCTTACATTCACAAAGTTCCCACGAGACCCTTGCGATGACTGAGGACAAGAGGATACAGTGACTCCAGCAGCTTTTAAAGCTGATGTTTGGACATATTTTGGTTTGAAAACAAATGAAAGCAGTTACGACTTCGTCAAGTCATGTGGTCTGTAAATACTACAACACCAGAGTCAAGTACTGGACAATACTACACATATATCCTTTTACAGTATCACAATATACATGTCATGTATCATGAAACGCATCGTATCACTTGATTATTTCCAACACACACCCGTGAAAACAATAAAGTTCAACTTAAGTTCACAAGAATCTCACCATCAGAAATGTCTCCATCTGGCGGGAGAGGCCGGTACTGCGGCTGGTGTACAGTTTCACCTCCTTCAGCTTCTTCACTTCTCGATCAAAGTCTGAGGTGACTTCCTCCTTACAGATCCTGTCACATTAATCCTAGTTCAACAGTCGTGGACTGACGACGAGGACCGTGTGTGACATCATCACCTGGAGGCGCTGCCGATGTGTTCCAGCTGACCGGCAAACGTCAGCAGCTCGGCGTCCATTCCTTCCGCTTGCTGTCGAAGGGAAAGAAAAGGTTTTCGTTGCAAGAATAAACGAAGCCGAAGAACCGGAGCAACTTCTGTTCTCACCTCACCTTGGCAACGAAGTGCATGAGGTTCATCCCCGGCTTGTTGGCTTTGGTGTCGGCGAGTTTGAGCAGCGAAGTCATCTTGAAGCCGATGGCGTTGGCGCTGTAGCCGCCCTGAGGGTTTCAACAAAACACTTTTAAATCTGGAGAGAGATTGTTGTGGTTTCTTTATGATTCAATCAAAACGTTGCTTTAATGCCCAGCAAAATGCTTCAATTAAAAATTAAATAAAAAAATTACATCACACTCTGATTGATAACTTTTTTTTAAATGTAAATATATGTTTTTTAATAAACTTATATTTTGATTACAAAATGTTTTATGATTGAATTATTGAATTTTATTTTTGTTATATGATATTTTTTTTGGTTTGCAAATACCTTTATTAAAGCACCCGTTAAAAGTAACATTTTTTTGAAAATGCCATTATTTAAATCTTTTGCTTCTTCTTTTATTCAAACTTTGTTTTGATTGAAGATCATATTTTATATTTAAGCACCTTTTAAAAAAAAGAAGAAAATTATCTTCTTTTATTTCAGT
Source organism: Callionymus lyra (assembly GCF_982586985.1). Taxonomy (NCBI): domain Eukaryota; kingdom Metazoa; phylum Chordata; class Actinopteri; order Syngnathiformes; family Callionymidae; genus Callionymus; species Callionymus lyra. The sequence goes on along the minus strand of NC_141831.1, from coordinate 5,561,382 downwards.
AACTTTTAATTTTTTTTTTTGTTGAATATATTTTTTTTCCATTTACAATGACTTTTGCATTGAAGCAACTTTTTATATTTAAATGTTTTTATATTGAAGTTACGTTTTTAATTAAATATTTTTGATCAAATCAACCATTTCAAATAATAAATAAAAAATATATATATTTTTAAAAATATTTTTATTTGGTTGAACTTCATTTACTGAAGTTGCTTTTTGTAATTGAAACATTTTTTAATTGAATAAAATCTTGTTTAAAAAATAAATACATTTGAATTAAATGATTTTTTTTGTGAAAAATATGTTTTTATTGAATATCTAAACGGTTTTTTTTTTAGAATTAAGTTACTTTTTGTTATTGAAATCTTTTTTTTAATTGAATTTAAAAAAAATGTAAAAACTTTTTTGGATTGAAGAGCTTTTTGATTGAAAAATATTGTTTATTGAAGAAACTTCAAATACAAAAAATGTCCCTCCATAGAGAAACCAGAAAACTGAAATTGAACATACTTGTGTTTAGCGCCCCCCAGTGTAGCAACAGCGTATTGACAATACAGAGGAAACCAGAATGCAATCCAAAAACCAATCAAACTTGTGTAATTATGAATAGTTTTAAAGTAGAAATTAACTCACGGCGTTCATGTAGTTTCCTGCTTTCAGCACCAGCCGGATGACGGAGTGAAGGTCGTCACAGTCCAGCAGCTCTACACGAGGAAATGTGTGTCAACGAGACCAGAGAGGGAGGAAACCGGAGTCTCACCGTTTGCTGCTTTGATCATGACGGCCACGGAGTTCTTCACCTCCTCCATCAAAGGAAAGAACTCCTCTTGAAGCATCATCATCTTCAGAAGTTCTTCATATCTATGAAGTTCACTCGAGATGTTAGTCGACCCGTTTATAAAAGTTACTAAAGGAACTAATAATGTATGCTGTGCTAGGATTACAAGTCATATTTTACTACATTTATAAACGTCAGTGAAAATAAAATACTCTGAAATCCCATGTATTTGTGACGGCGCTGGTTTAAAAATAAACATTTGTGAGCGTACCCTGGGACTTTAACAAGTTGCACCATGAACTGATCGGCCTCGGGCAGCGAGGAAAGGTTTCCACTGAACGAAAGCAGCTGCTTCACCTACGAGGAGAAAGTAAACGACTTAAAAAGAGTTTTACGACGACTGTGACGTGACTTCATTCGGTTTGTTAAGTTTATTAACTTTATCTTGGCACCTGTATTACCTCAGTGCCCTCGGGCAGGAGTTTGCAAAGCTCTTTCAACTTCCCAGCAGCGAATTTCTGCCACTTTCCCATGCAAATGTCCTGCACCAATTCTTCTATTGGCCTGTAGGGGGAAGCAAAAGAATTGGATCGATCTGGAGGTTATAACCCATGTGTTTGTGTCTTTTCGTTTGGACTATTTTTTATTTTGGTGTCTAAACAAGAAGGATGTGTCTCGCCTGCAGTTCATACTAAACTCTGCAGCCAGAATTCTGACCCGCTCTAGTAGAAGAACTCACATTTCCTTGATACTTAAAACTCTTCACTGGCTGCCAGTTTCTTTCAGGATCATTTTAAAATTCTGGTTCTTACTTTCAGATCTATTCATGGTCAGACCTTCCATCAGTAGATTCTGATCCAGACTTACACCCCAGCTCGGGCTCTGAGGTCTGTGGATCAGAATCTACTGATGGTTCCTGAACTTCCGGACCAGAGGAGAAAAAAACATGCTTTTTTATTTAAATAATAATTTCAACATTTAAATAACTGACTGCTCCAAGACGATGATAAAACATGATATACTAAATAATATAAAAAAAAGTGTATTATTGTTTGAGTTGATAGTAAATCAAAGAAGTGAAAGTAAAATAATTCTTCAGCTTTAAAAGTTCATGTTCAATGGTATCTGATTCAAATATTCTAACCACAGCTTGTTAGCTTGAATCATTTTTGCTCAATAATAATAGAGTAAAATATTTGTTGTCAGCTCGATGCTAATGAATGAACACATCAGCCAGGATTTGTTTTCCGTGCATCACACCAGCCTCTCTTACCTCTTAAACTGTCTCAGGAATATCCCAATATTCATGCTCTTCTTGGAGTCCAGAATAGTGACCTGAGGATGAAACCAGGCTTAAGTCGTTTGTTGTCAAAAGTACTTGATGTCTTAGCAGAAAACTGTTGTTTTTTTAAATCACAATGAATTATTAGGTGTTTTTTTCCAAGTAAGAAATTCGTGCTAAAACACAGCTCTTCAACTCGATGTTGCTTTTACAAAAGATAGTTTAAATCAAAACTTGCTTTGTTTACAAGTAGAGGCTCATATTTGGTGAAGTTTTCATCTATGATGGCAAATAACTATTGATTAAATATTGTGTTGTATTTTTATTTTTTTAAAGTTCACCAAGAACACACCGGGGCAAAGTGTGTATTTGTGCGATTAAAGATCACATACGAACAATTTTATTTTGCAATTATTTCTGTTATTCCTTACTAGGGTTGTCAAAAGTATCAAAACTCAATAAAGTATTAAAAACATTTTGTATCTTGATACAATACTCATTTCCAAAAGTATCTCAGACCTTAAATTTGTCAACATTGATGCACTTTCTTTATGCGCAATTGTTTTAACGACATGTTATAACAGAGGTTAATTTTTAATTATTTTAAATTTGGCTTGTTTTTTTTATCCTTGTGGTATCAACAATGGTAAAGAGTATCGAAGGTTTTACCCTGTATCTGTATCAAGTTGTAGTATTATTGATTTTTATCTTCTAAACAGGGTTTTTGTATGCATTTATTGACCCCAAAAAGATTTAATTGAACATAAAAAAAACTTTTATTTCAGATTTTTATTTTTAAACTTATATTAAATACAAAAGAATTATGTTTTTGCATATTAACTGGATTGTATTACTATATTTTTACATGTTTTTGCTCCTTTATTTTTGCTCGATCACAACAGCCAGTGTATAAAAGTATTGCTCATCACTGAAGTCAAATTAAAACAGTAAGAATACAACCATTGATGTTTCTGAGAAGCTAGTTAAGTAAAAAGGAGAAGCTCTTTGGTTCCTCATGATCAGAGAGGAACCTCGTTCTCTGCGTCACTTCTCATTTTTTCGAGTCTTACCTGAGGCTCCTCCGGATGGTGGACGACGCCTTCCCTGCCCTTCAACCCCAGACTCCTGGAGCTCCTGAGCGACGCCTTCTTGTCCACCTGACTGAACAGCTCCTCCATGCTCTGGATGTCCAGGACCAGGTCTCGCTGAGGCTTCTGGGAAGTCCATACGTTCAGTTTCCCCAAAATACGCTGACTGGGAAGCGTGTCCCAGTTCAGCTTCTTCATGGAACGCCGGTGGACATTACGAGAAGAAGAGGAGGAAGAGGAGGAGGAGGAGGGTGGGAGAGAGGGAGGAGGAGGAGGTGGGAGAGGAGGAGGTGGAGGAGGCGGAGGAGGAGGTGGTAGCTGTGGACCACTGGAAGATGCTTGGGAATATCCTTGAGGTAGAGGAGGAGGTGGCGGAGGAAGAGGAGGAGGAGGAGGAAGAGAAGCAGATTTTAAAATCTGCTCTCGCTCCATCTGTAACTCCTAAATCCGAGGAGGCTGAAGAGAAGGGTCTCAGTCCGGACCAACAACCTACAGAGAAACACAAATAGTATCAAGACGACAACGTGAAACATTTTCAATGGATTATAAATTCAGAAACTTTTATTGATGGTGTTTTCTAAACACAAAATATGATTATTTTGTGAGAATTAAATAAGAAAACAGAGGGAAATCATCAATATTGTTTCATTAGAAGATACCCTGTAAGAAATACTATTATATTCTTGACAGCTTTATCAACATATCAGTTAAAAAAAACTAACAATAATAGCATAATCAACACCAACCTGGCCACAGAGGGTCCTCAATATTTACAAGCTAATAGAGAAAAACGGCTGCTTTTTATCACTTGTAGCCACTATAAAACTATAAAGAGAACTTTAAAAGTTCTAAAAATGCCTTTGTTGACTTTTATTCTTGCGTTTGTTGTTGATGCGTGAAATAAAATGGCGTATAAACGTATAAATGCGTAGTTTTAGCTTTGATTTAGCTTATCGTGCTAATCTCCATCTTGGATGTTGACATTAGCCATTTTTATTTTTTAGTACTGGCGATACATTCTAACGGTAAATAAATATATTTTTAGAATAAAATAAAACGTATAGAATAATTATTAGAATTAAAAATACAACTTTAAAAGTCAAACAAATAACGGTGTTTATTTTTGGTGATTCGTGTTCACCTGAAACATTCACCTATTTGACAAAATACACGCATCTAAAGACGGGAAGTCAAAAAACAGTATTTTAAAGTTAAATATATCTCACCGTTATGTTCTATAAAAGTCGCAAGTCCTCGTGTTTTTTCGGCGGATAAAGCTCCGGTGTGTGTTTGTGCGCGGGCTTCCGTACAGCGGCTGTCAACAGGTGTCGCAGGTGTGGCCACGCCCCCTCCAATCAAGACCACGGTGATACCGGAAGTTTGACCGAGAAATATAAAACTTTTTTTTAAATTTAATTTTATTATAGGTAACATTGTGACCTGGAAACATCTACGAGTCATAATAGAAATGGAATATAAATAAATAAATTTGATATATAATCAAATAAAATATATATATATAAAAAAAACGTTTTTAATTAGTCTTCATGATCAAAAATTATTCGTTTAATGTTTTCCAACTATTTATTTAGTAATATTTATTCATACTTATGTTTAATGTTCTTTATCTCATAACTTTTTCCCCTCCCATAGTTTGTCATAAAATAATATTTTTCTCGTCATTTTCAACGAGCTACTAATAATTATCTTTATCAATAGAATATTACTTTGATTTCTGATCAGCTTTACTATGTGTATTGGCAAGAAATCAATCAATAAGGACCAGAAACTCTCTCCAAATTATTTAATCCAATTTAATAAATAAAAAAGCGTTTTATTTTATAAAGCATTTAAATGTAAGGTCTGTACTTTAATCAAAATTAAAAAAAAAAAACGTGTTTTCTCAATAAAAGATCCTGATAAACATGTTTTAATCCTTGTAGAGCCCGAGCTGGGGTGTAAGTCTGGATCAGATCACTGATGGAAGGTCTGACCATGAATAGATCTGAAAGTAAGAACCAGAATTTTAAAATTGATCCTGAAAGAAACTGGAAGCCGGTAAAGAGTTTTAAGGATCGGAGAAATGTGAGTTCTTCTACTAGAGCGGGTTAGAATTCTGGCTGCAGAGTTTAGTATCAACTGCACAAAGCACTCTACAAATATTACTTACTTACATACACCAGAAGAAAACGCACATAAATGTAGGCAAAAGAAAAACACTTGCTGGTTTAAAATGGACTCTTTAATTTTGTTCCCCTGGGAAGAAGGGATGGACTTTGGAGGTCGGAGTGAGGGATGAAGGCAGAGAAACAGATCTTGAAACATCACTTATGTGCAATCATTCATATAGTACAAGACACCAGCGCCACCTAGAAAATATCGATTGTACACAAATAAACTTTCTTTCTGAATAAATCTCTGCTCTCGCTCCACAATAGTCTGCTGAACGACAAGGGAAGAAAAGAAAAAAAAAAGCTTTCGATGGAAGAGGAACGTCACATTTTTATTCTATTGCTGATTGTTTGTCATTAATCATTTTACAGCATCGAATAAAATCAGTGGTTATTTTCTAGCTCATGAAGCAAATACATTATCAATTTTGACGAGATTCATGTTTGTAGTAACATTTTACTGTTGAGTTTAACATAAATCGAAATAAAACCACGATAACGCGAGAAAATCTGGTTCGTATTCATGTTTTTAAAAAGTATCAAGTGTCAATAAATGCACATTTCAACTCTAAATCGCTAAATGATTAGTCACATTACACATAAAATGTATTTTAACAGTTTAGTTGGTTCTATGTTCACATCTCATGACGCTAACAAATGAAATGCAGTTCCCCAGAGTGACCACTAGGCGGGGGTGCTGAGATGACCACGTTAGAAACGTACAAACAGCAAAGGCTGGTTCGCTGTGACAGTGTTGTCTTAATAAAGTGTATTTACTCGCACGTTTCTTAAGTTCACAAACTTCATCCGCTGTATATACGTGCCGTAGACATCCACAGATGTTTCAAATACTTCATGCAAAAGTGTGTGTATTACAGTTTTTGTCTCCAGTGTTTTACTCCACATGGACTCGGGATTATAACCAAAGAAACGCAGCCTTGCATTAGCGACCGCGTTCGTTAAGATGAATTTAAGTTTTCAAGCCGAAAAAAAACAACAAAAGTCGTGTTAGTGTTGATGATGTCATCGCGTGACCAGCTACGTCGTCCTGTCGCAGAAGCTAATAATATTCAACTACAATAGACTCTACGATATTAAAAAAAAACAAAGCCGTACATTGATTTGAATGTACATTGATTTCTTTACAGATCCTCATGTGCAACAGAAAAGAATTCCGATGATCCACTCGTGAGGCACACGAGGAGAGCGAGAGAGTTTGATGTTCCTAGTGAGCGTCATCGTCCGCATCGGGTCGCCGTGGATCCAGGTTCTATGGTGGAGCGTTAGCCGGGACGTTAAAGGGGTTTTCGGAGAGAGTTAGTCTGGAGACGAGCGAGGAAACGGGAGGTTTTGGAAGCGAGGCACTGGAACGCCTCCTGGCCGGACACGTCGTCCATCGACGCTTCCGTCGCTTCCTCTCGTGTAGATGCATCTGGGTTCGAGGGGTTTCTCCTGGGTTCTCCCCCGAGTGAAGGTTCTCCTTCTCTACTGCTCCTCCAGCCAGGAGGGCTTGTCGGCCCCCGGGGGCTTCAGCTTGATGCTGAACTGCTGCAGAGTTTGCTCCAGCTGCTGCTGGTTCCCGGCGAAGTAGGCGGAGATGGCGTTGTGGAAGAGGAGGAGCTGCTTGTGCATGACCTTCACCTGAGAGGAACCACAGGTGAGTAAGTAAGTAATATTTATTTGTATAGCGCTTTTCCAGACCAGGGTCACAAAGCGCTTAAACAATCAAAACAATATTTAATAAAGTACATACTTTAAAGATCAAGATAATACTGAGAACAACGCAGAAGTTCGAGAAATTCAAGGAAAAGCCTGAACAAATAGAAACGTCTTAAGGTGTTTCTTAAAGGAGTCAGTAGATCCATCAAGCGCAAAGGGAGAGAAGATCGTTCCAAAGCTTAGGAGCAACAGCCTGAAAAGATTTCTCTCCTCTGGTCCTGAAGTTCAGGAACCATCAGTAGATTCTGATCCACAGACCTCAGAGCCCGAGCTGGGGTGTAAGGCTGGATCAGATCAGTGATGTAAGGAGGAGCCTGACCATGAATAGATCTGAAAGTAAGAACCAGAATTTTAAATTGATCCTGAAAGAAACTGGAAGCCAGTGAAGAGTTTGAAGGATCGGAGAAATGTAAGTTCTTCTACTAGAGCGGCTCAGAATTCTGGCTGCAGAGTTCTGAATCAACTGCAGACGAGACGATCCTTCTTGTTAAGACATGAAAACAAACTGTTACAATAGTCCAGACGAGAAGAAACAAACGCATGGATTATAAGATCCAGATCATGTTCCGACAACATTTTCCTAAGTTTAGAGATTTTTCTCTGTTGAAGGAAACAGTTTCTGGTCAGTTTTCTACAGTGTTGAACAAGAGACATGTCTTTATCAAATACAACACCCAGGTTTCTCAGGCTCAGTTTGACAGACCGACCTAAGTCACCCAAGTACTGACTCAACCCTGGAATCTTATCATCAGGAGCAATCACCAGAGTTTCAGTTTTGTCCACATTTAGCTATAAAGAGTTTTCACTCATTGTTTGATTTCTAGCAAACAATTGACTAAGCTGTTCAGCCTCTGGGGCTCAGTTGGATCAAAAGAGCAGTAGAGCTGGATGTCATCAGCAAAAATGTGATAAGAAACATCTGGAAATCTCTGAATGACTTTACCGAGGGGAATCAAGTACAGCAAAAACAATAAAGGACCCAGAACAGAACCTTGAGGGACTCCACACAACAGCTCTGCTGATTCAGACCTCATTTGATTGACAGATACACTAAAACTGCGCCCAGAAAGGTAAGATGAGAACCATTCTAACACAGACCCAGACAGTCTTCAAAACCACAGGAACGATTAAGAAAAACACGAACCTTATTCTCCTCCAGGAACTTGAGCTTGATGGTGACGTCGGAGCGCAGGCGCTCGTACTTGTCCTTGTGGACCTGGTACTGTCCCTGCGCCGCCTCGATGCGGGCGATGGCCAGGGCGTCTCTGGGTCCCAGACCCAGCTCCTCCAGGTCTGCCCGGTAGGCGTCGAACTCCAGTCTGTCCCGGCACCACAACAATATCATGTTTCACATGTAGCACTGAGCAGACTTTAACACAACACTGATGGCAGTAGGCCGCGACGCAGCGCATCAGCTCAACAGGAGCATTCAGGTGTTTATCAGGATTCTTAGGATCAACTCTGTTGGTTTTTTGGCTCAAAAATCTTTTTTTCAGGAACAGAAAATATCCATTTTATTACAAACTCAGTAAAATCCAGTGCATTTGAACTTTAGTAAAGAAAAATGCTAAAAGAAAGTCTAATGGAGTTTTATTACAATTGCTTAAATCAAACATGAAAATGCCAAAAAACGTCATATTAAGCAAAATCTTTGCATTTTTAAATAATTGAACATCTTAAATCTTCAAACCCTTTATTTTGAAAATCACTGAACGAAAAAGTTGTTTATTTTTTTTAAATGGCACTGCTTTGTTTTTTTCTGAACAATTTAATTAAATAATTTGTGTATTCATTTTTTATATCATTTTAAAATAACGGTATATATATTTTTTATATAATTTTAAAATAACTATATATATTTTTGATATCATTTTAAAATAACTGTATATATATTTTTTATATCATTTTAAAAAACTGTATATATTTTTTTTAAATCATTTTAAAATAACTGTATATATATTTTTTATATCATTTTAAAATAACTGTATATATATTTTTTATATCATTTTAAAATAACTGTATATATATATTTTATATCATTTTAAAATAACTGTATATATATATATTATATCATTTTAAAATAACTGTATATATATATTATATCATTTTAAAACAACTGTATATATATATTTTATATCATTTTAAAATAACTGTATATATATTTTTTATATCATTTTAAAATAACTGTATATATATATTTTATATCATTTTAAAATAACTGAATATATATATTTTTATATCATTTTAAAATAACTGTATATATATTTTTTATATCATTTTAAAATAACTGTATATATATTTTTTATATCATTTTAAAATAACTGTATATATATTTTTTAAATCATTTTAAAATAACTGTATATATATTTTTTATATCATTTTAAAATAACTGTATATATATTTTTTATATCATTTTAAAATAACTGTATATACATTTTTTAAATCATTTTAAAATAACTATATATATATTTTTTATATCAAATATTTTAACCAATTGCAGATCAGTCATGTGATCGTCGTGTGATTGGCTGAAAGTTCGATCACTGTACATGGTGGCAACATTATAACAAGATTTTATATTGAATTTAAAAGGCTAAAAAATACTAAGTTTACAGCCTTTATTTTCGAAATCTTGGTATAACAATTTCAAACTCTATGTGCAAGAAAAAGGTTATTAATTGTGGAAAATATTCACATTTCTTAATTAAAAATAGAAGCGATTTAATTTAATTATTCAATAAAAAAAATTGTACCTTTCAAGATAGAAATAATTCAATACTTAAAAAACAACATTTAAATACAATTAAAGAATTAAAAACTAATGAACAGACACTTTTGTTTGTTAAACACCCAACTAATTCAAATGTTAATGGGAATTGCTAAAAAAAATGTTTAAAAAGTAAAAGAAACCCAAACAAAACCTCAAATTTGATTACAATTTGGTAGAACGACATTTTTTTTTATTCAGCTTGTTTTCACTGCACCTCAGACGATGGTCTGAACATATAAAGAAGTTCTAAAGGTTGCGTACCTGGCGTTCTCGTACATCTTGATGGTCATCAGCGAGTCCTCCATGGTCTTGTTGACCAGCGTGTTGATGCTGGACACGAAGAAGTTGACGGCGCCGAGCAGAGTCTCTCCGTTCTTGCAGAGCAGCTTCTGCGTCTCGGCGTTGTAGCCGAACTCGTCCTGCGAGAAGGAAAGCGTTACGACTGGAGTCTCGGGTTCAGCTTCTGGCGAAGGATCGGGAGCTTCACCCGCAGCTCGGGCGACTTCTGGCTGAGGTCGGCGAAGGTGTCGCCCAGAGCGTGCTGCGTCTGCACCATGTTGTAGAAGTGCGTGGTCAGAGCTCGCGCCAGTCGCAGCACGTTCTCGTATTTACGCTTCGTGTCCCTCAGCACCTCGATCTGAGCCTCCAGCTCCAGGTCCACCGTCCTGGACCCTCGACCGAAGCGCTCCGAGATCATCTGCTTGGTGCACTTCAGGGAGAAGGATGTTAGGAGTACGTAAGTAAGTACGTAAGTACATAGGTAAGTAAGTAAGTAAGTAGGTACGTAAGTACGTAAATAGGTACGTAAGTACATAGGTAAGTAAGTAAGTAAGTAGGCACGTAAGTAAGTAAATAGGTACGGTACGTAAATAAGTACTTCTGCAAATCACTATACAGGGTCAACGATACACTGTTGTGTATTGATAAAAATGTGTTGATACACATCACGATACAAGGATAAGATATATTGTGATACTGCAGTAACAAGTATATATGTGTAGTATTGTCCAGTATTTGACTCTGGTGTTGTCATAGTGTAGTAACAAGTATATATGGGTAGTATTGTCCAGTACTTGACTCTGGTGTTGTCATAGTGTAGTAACAATTATATATGTGTAGTATTGTCCAGTACTTGACTCTGGTGTTGTCATAGTGTAGTAACAAGTGTATATGTGTAGTATTGTCCAGTACTTGACTCTGGTGTTGTGATAGTGTAGTAACAAGTATACATGTGTAGTATTGTCCAGTACTTTAATCTGGTTTTGTGATAGTGTAGTAACAAGTATATATGTGTAGTATTATCCAGTACTTGACTCTGGTGTTGTGATAGTGTAGTAACAAGTATATATGTGAAGTATTGTCCAGTACTTGACTCTGGTGTTGTCATAGTGTAGTAACAAGTATATATGTGTAGTATTGTCCAGTACTTGAATCTGGTGTTGTGATAGTGTAGTAACAAGTATATATGTGTAGTATTGTCCAGTACTTGACTCTGGTGTTGTGATAGTGTAGTAACAAGTATATATGTGTAGTATTGTCCAGTACTTGACTCTGGTGTTGTGATAGTGTAGTAACAAGGATATATGTGTAGTATTGTCGAATACTTGACTTTGGTGTTGTGATAGTGTAGTAACAAGGATATATGTGTAGTATTGTCCAGTACTTGACTCTGGTGTTGTGATAGTGTAGTAACAAGTATATATATGTGTAGTATTGTTGAGTACTTGACTCTGGTGTTGTGATACTGTAGTAACAAGTATATATGTGTAGTATTGTCGAGTACTTGACTCTGGTGTTGTGATAGTGTAGTAACAAGTATATATGTGTAGTATTGTTGAGTACTTGACTCTGGTGTTGTGATACTGTAGTAACAAGTATATATGTGTAGTATTGTCGAGTACTTGACTCTGGTGTTGTGATAGTGTAGTAACAAGTATATATGTGTAGTATTGTCGAGTACTTGACTCTGGTGTTGTGATAGTGTAGTAACAAATATATATGTGTAGTATTGTCCAGTACTTGACTCTGGTGTTGTGATAGTGTAGTAACAAGTATATATGTGTAGTATTGTTGAGTACTTGACTCTGGTGTTGTGATACTGTAGTAACGAGTAAATATGTGTAGTATTGTCCAGTACTTGACTCTGGTGTTGTAGTATTTACAGACCACATGACTCTTGACGAAGTCGTAACTGCTTTCAATTGCTTGTCAACTGTATCCTCTCGTCCTCAGTCTATCTACAAGATCTCATTTCATTGCTCCTTTAATTGCGGAGGACTTAACGACTGCTGCCATCTAGTGGCTGGACGTTTAATTGCAACACAAAAATGAATGATCGTGAATATTTTAATCCTAACTGTAAATTTACCCAATTTTTTTTTTTTTACTATTCTTAATTTTTTCGTTATTTAACATGAATGTTTTTACTTCATACACGATTGATTAAAATATGAACCATAAAAGAACTATGATAAGAAATAAAATAGGATGAAAAAAAAGAAAAAAAAAAAGAGTATAATTATTTTTTAATATCGATGGTATTGTGAAAAAGATATTGCAATATTCAAGTGCTTCAATATTTTTCTCCCAGCCCTAACAATAATACAATTATTATAATACAGAATGAAACCATTTTTTAAGTATTAAGTATTTTTTAAGTGCTGTCAAAATATAATAATAACAAATAAAAAGGATGTTTTACGTACAAAATTGAATTCCCTTAGAGTTCAATAAGGCCGAAGTGTTGAGCGATTCTCCATGAATATTTGTATAGTATATTGTATAAATAAGTACATATACTGTATATAAATGTTTTCCTTCACTAGTCACATCTAGTTCTGAGTGTGTACTTTCTTCTGACATCACTGTCGGTTCGAGTAAAAACGACTCCTGTCAATAAACGCCTCCACGAACCTTGTAGGTGTTGAGGCTCCACTTCTTCACCGACTCCAGCTTCTCCACGGCGACGCCTCTGGACGCGTCGTCTCCCGCCATGGACGAGCTGCTGCTGCTGTGGTGCATGCTGGGACCTGGAGACGAGAAGCGTCAACTATCGCCGCGGCAACGAGCGGCGAGCGAAGCATGCAGGGAGGAGGAAGTAGTGGAGGGAAGAGAGCAGGAAGTGAAGCCTAGAGACCATTCAAAGTTGAATCCCACCCTCCTCACCCGAGCCTCCGTAGTCGTGAGACGGACTTTCTATCTGCTGGACGAAGGGGCTCCTGAGGGGGGCGCTAGAGCGCTTGGAGCGCAGCTCTGTGGTGGAGGGATGGTGGAGGGATGGTGGAGGGAGGGGGGTTTTGTTTCAAGGATGAGGGGATGTTTTGGTGTTAAAATAAATGGGGTGAGGGGTGTTTGAGGTGAAGGACGTAAAGGAGGAAAGGAAGAAGAAGAAGAAGAAGAAGAAGAAGAAGTGGAGAACCATGAGTCGATGGCAGACGAACGTTGAACAACAATGAAGGAAAGAAAGAATGACTTGAACAGGAAACATGGACTCTCGACCCGACAGGACCTGCTTGAAGCCTCGACCGACACCAAGAACCCACAAAGAAAGAACTTCAGCCGAAAGTCACACAGTCACGCGTTTATATGACCGAGAGCGCGTCTCAAATCGCACACTTCTGCACTTACACTTGATATTTCGAGTGTGTGAAAATGTAGTGCGCAATGAGCACTCAATTAACAACAAAAGTGAGTGTGGATCGATGGACACTTTCCACCCTCGACGTCCTCCATCTTAGTGACGTAGATGAAGCTAAACTGAAGCTAAACTGAAGCTAAACCGAAGCTAAACCGAAGCTAAACTGAAGCTAAACTGAAGCTACATCTCTGACGACGAGTCTTCGGAGCGGATACTGACGTAAATGTCTCGAGAAAACACTCATTTTACCACAAAACAACAATAATAACACAATGAAACACAACTTAATAACTTGTTTCAGTTGTTAAAAAGTGTTGTCAAGTGTCAGTGATAGAGTTTCAACGACTGGTTACAATCAGGGTTAAATAGTAGTAGAAGAAGAAGCTGTCGAGACTACTCTGTCCAAATTTGCGCACTGCGCAAGTAAGTGCACTGTCTTACAGTGTACTCTAAAGCAATGCACTTGGAGAAGTGCGCGATTTGAGACACTGTGTACTCGAAAGCAGTGCGCGATTTGAGACACAGTGTACTCTAAAGCAGTGCACGATTTGAGACACTGTGTACTCTAAAGCAGTGCACGATTTGAGACACTGTGTACTCTAAAGCAGTGCGCGATTTGAGACACAGTGTACTCTAAAGCAGTGCACGATTTGAGACACTGTATACTCTAAAGCAGTGCACGATTTGAGACACTGTATACTCTAAAGCAGTGCACGATTTGAGACACGGTGTACTGTAAAGCAGTGCACTCGGAGAAGTGCGCGATCTGAGACGCAGCAAGAAAGGAGCCTGAAGTGTACAAAGGTCGTCCACCTATTCCTGCTACACAGATGTGTCTGTTAAAGTCAGCGTTGTAGCGAACGGCAGGACCTGAGAGAGACAGAGGTCAGAGGTCACAGAGGTCACCGCTTCAGCTTGAGTTATGTGAAAATCTGTGACCTTTTTTTTTTTTTTACAAATGGATTCAAATAAATGAATGAGACACTTTACACTTTCCTGTATCTTCTTTTTTTAAATGATTATTGATCATCTGGTCTTGTTTTTATGATATAGAAGTCATTTGTTGTTTGGTTGGTTTTGTTGTATTTTATTTGATAAATAGTCCTTTTCCATAAAAAAATCTTACATACTTATGCATATATATATATATATATATATATTATACTGTATATATTACACGCACACTGTGTATATATACACACACGGATATGCATGTGTGTATATATATATATTATATATATATATATATACACATGCATATCAGTGTGTGTATATATACACAAAGTGTGTGTGTGCGTGTAATATATACAGTATAAATATATATATATATATATATATATAAATATACATACACACATACACACTCGTATATATATGTATATTTATACTGTATATATTACACGCACACGCACACACACACTGTGTATATATACACAAAGTGTGTGTGCGCGTGTAATATATACAGTATAAATATATATATATATATACACACATATATATATGTATATTTATACTGTATATATTACACGCACACACACTGTGTATATATACACACACGGATATGCATGTGTATGTGTATATATATATATACAAACACATGCATATCCAGTATATATAAGTAATATGGATGTATATATAAGTAATATGTACAAGAACAGTTGTAGTAGAAAACTTTAAGCTGCTGCTACATCACGGCAGGAACCCACGAGTCAGCAGAAATCTAAAAACACCACAAGCTTCACGTCTGGGAAACAAATCAGCGAGAAGAAGACGATGATGATGATTATGATGATGATGAAGATGAGAAAATAAAAAGAAATGAAGGAAAAACCTTTGATGGTGCTGGTGGGAATGATACCTTCTGCTGTTCCTCCGTAGCCCCCCGACACGATGCTGGTCTCGTTGAGGTTGGGCCCCGACACCATGACCTGCTGCAGATCCTGCAAGAGAGCCACAGGTGAGACGAGATCTTCATGTGGTCGCAGACGTTCATGTTAATCATTAATTCTGCAGAGACCTCGACTATGTTAGCAGAGAGTTAGTCACCCGTGTTAGACAATGATTAACCTGTGAGTGAGGAGCAGGTTTAGTGAGTACATTTAGTATTTAGTGTTTAAGTACTTCAGTAAATAGTTAGTGTTGTCAATTCATGGTTTGATTCTTAATACACAGAAACTCCGGTTTTTATTTGTACTTTGTATTTTTATATTTGGAATGTGAGAATACTTATGGACCTATTTTATAATTAGGGGTGGGTAAAAAAAAAGTATTGATACACTTAAATATCGCAATAATGTTTTCCGTGATACCGTACTAATATTGAACCACATTTATTTTTTATTGTTTTAACATCATTTATTCAGATTTTAAATCACATTTTATTAGCATCTTATTATGGTTTATATTTAAATAAAGTGTATATAACAAATAAAAGTCTCGCTTACGTCCTCAGTGGCTAAACAAACAATGAAATCCTGCGATGACTGAGGACGAGAGGATACAGTCGACTCCACGAGCTTTTAAAGCTGATGTTTGGAGATATTTTGGTTTGAAAACAAATGAAATCAGTTACGACTTCATCAAGAGTCATGTGGTCTCGACAATACTACGCATATATACTCGTTACTACAGAATCACAATACATTGCATTATTGACCCTGTATTGTACCGTTTTAAAATATTTATACAGCAATGTATGAAATATTTTTCCACGATAGCGTATGAATATTCAACAGCACTTTTAGCGACTAAAAACAAATCAATATAAAATTTGGCGTTCAAACCATATTTTATTTTTTTTTGCCATAGTTATTATATGGTGACTGAGGACGAGAGGATACAGTCGACTCGACCACAGCAGCTTTTAAAGCCGATGTTTGGATATATTTTGGTTTGAAAACAAATTAAATCAGTTACGACTTCATCAAGAGTCATGTGGTCTCGACAATACTATGCAAATATACGTATTACTACAGAATCACAATACATTGCATTATTGACCCTGTATTGTACCGATTTAAAATATTTATACAGCAATGTATGAAATATTTTTCCACGATAGCGTATGAATATTCGACAGCACTTTTAGCGACTAAAAACAAATCAATATAAAATTTGGCGTTCAAACCATATTTAATTTTTTTTTGCCATAGTTATTATATGGTGACTGAGGACGAGAGGATACAGTCGACTCGACTACAGCAGCTTTTAAAGCCGATGTTTGGATATATTTTGGTTTGAAAACAAATTAAATCAGTTACGACTTCATCAAGAGTCATATGGTCTTGACAATACTACGCAAACATACGTATTACTACAGAATCACAATACATTGCATTATTGACCCTGTATTGTACCGATTTAAAATATTTATACAGCAATTTATCCAATATTTTACGATAGTGTATCAATATAATCGACAGCACTTTTAGCGACTAAAGACAAATCAATATAAAATGTGACTTTTAAACCATTTTTTTTTTTTTTTTTACCATAGTTATTATATGGTGACTGAGGACGAGAGGATACAGTCGACTCGACCACAGCAGCTTTTAAAGCCGATGTTTGGATATATTTTGGTTTGAAAACAAATGAAAGCAGTTACGACTTCGTCAAGAGTCATGTGGCCTGTAAATACTACAATACCATAGTCAAGTACTCGACAATACTACACATATATCCTAACAATTTATCGCAAAATATATTTGCATCTTTGACCCTGTATTGTGATCTTTTTAATCTAAGATTCTTGTCAATACACACCTCTAATAAAGGAATATCGAATCAAATCTATTCTTGTAATATTGAGTATATTCCACACAAGGTAGTACACAAACTAAATTATTATTGTTGTTTGAAAGTACACACAGCGCACAAACATGCACTCGGCTTTTCCCTAAATTAGCGACCAGGGAACGGGAGGAATTCTCGGAAAGAGGAGGAGACGCTTCCTGTTGGTCGATATAATCTCACAACTATTTTAACACAAGACTCTCCGTGACGATTTGGTTACGAGTCTGAATTAGTGACACACACACACACCGAGTGAAGACGCACAAAAAAAGCCGTGACAGGAGAGACACAATCGGAAGTTTGTGTTGTTAGGGAAAGACCAGTTAACAAGGAGCTCACACCACAATGCACGGCGGTTCGCCACAACCCACCAGAGTTCGGACATTGGATGAGGCAGGAAGCCAAACCACTGAGCGGTAAACAAACACACAAACAAACACACAAACAAACACACACACACACACACAAACACACACACACACACAGATGGCTCACCCTGCTGCCTCTGGAGCCTCCTACCTTCTCTCCTAAGCTCCACTGCAGCTTTGTAGCCTGTGCAGAGATGGCGGACATTGACACACAACACAAAAAAAAAAAAACACAGGAAAAAACAAAACAAAGGATGAGAAAAACAAAAGAGGACAGAAAGTAATAAAGGAAACAACATCCAAGGAAAATGAAGCAGCATGCTCGATGGGAAACGTGGCGTCACAGCTGGACACGGAAGCTACAGAGAGAATCTGAACAACCGTCGTTCGTCGCCGAGTCGACTTGTGTTTGTCGTTCATCGAGCCGTCGTCGTACGAACTCCTCGTTTGTACGCGACTTTATTAGCGTCGACATGTGTGCGACATATTTCTGACTTTTATCGCTACGTGAACACGGCACTGTTGCAGGTTTTATTGACGATATCGAAGCGAAACGATTGTTTCTGTGACGACATTTTCTACAGACAACCGGGTTTGAATTGAATATTATACCCCGAACAGACGAGTGAGATGGAGGGAAAAACACATCAGCAACAGTCAAATATTTCACAAAAAGAAAATAAAATGTGTACATTTTAGAAGGGCAGTAATAATATTGCAATATTTTATTTTATAATACCGTATTTATGTACAACAGCACGGTATCGACTATTTAAATAACAATTAACTGCAAATATTTGCTGCGTTTGTTCATCTTTGTGTTGCGATTAAACTTAAAACAACCTTTAGATTCCAGGTGATGACTGAGGACGAGAGGATACAGTGACTCCAGCAGCTTTTAAAGCTGATGTTTGGACATATTTTGGTTTGAAAACAAATGAAAGCAGTTACGACTTCGTCAAGAGTCATGTGGTCTGTAAATACTACAACACCAGAGTCAAGTACTGGACAATACTAAACATATATCCTTGTTACTAAAGTATCACAAAACATTGTATCATTGACCCTGTATCCTAGGGGTGTTGGAAAATATTGATACGGCGATGTATCACAATATTTCTTTTCCTGATACTATATTAATATTTAACAGCACTTTAGGGATTAAAACAAATCAATTTAAAATGTGGATTTAAATCATATTTTGTTTTTTACCATAGTTATTATATGGAGACTGAGGACGAGAGGATACAGTGAGTCCAGCAGATTTTAAAGCTGATATTTGGACATATTTTGGTTTGAAAACAAATGAAAGCAGTTACGACTTCGTCAAGAGTCATGTGGTCTGTAAATACTACAACACCAGAGTCAAGTACTGGACAATACTACAAATATATCCTACTAATTTATCATAAAATATATTGCATCTTTGACCCTGTATCGTGATTTGTATTGATCGCCAGATTCTTGCCAATTCACGCCTTTAATGAAGGACTATCCAATCTTATCCAAGTCTATATATACACGAGTACTCGACAATACTACAAATATATCCTTGTTACTACATTACCACAATATATCATATCGTTTCCCCTGTATCGTAAACGTATCAAATCACCAGATTCTTGCCAATACATACCTTTAAATATTGACATCTTTGCAACTTATTACAGACTATTATTTATAGAAAAACAAATTGAACGTTTCTGTGACTGCAAACGACCTGGATTATTGAATATAACTTGAACGAAATGAGTAGAAAACCTGCAATAGTCAAAGAAACTATAACTTAATTATAGTTTATCTGCTAAAATCAACCAATTAAACTAAATGTCGAACTGTTACGATGTGTATATTAACAAGGATCTGGTGATAAGAAACACAGGGAATGATACTATATATGACAATACTGTAGGAACAGCGATATATTGGTCAAATACGCAACACAAACATCCTAAACTAGTGGTATTTGGAATCCATCATTTGAAATACCAACACAACAACACGCCCCTGAGCTGCACATCCTTCTCTACACTTGCTGGAGACACAGATGTCAGCTGCAGATTCAATCCGGACTCGTTCACCAGAGGACAAAAAAAAAAAACACAGCTAGGATAGTGAAGGCGTTTCCATGACGACAGGTTAATAGATCCTACTACTGAACTTATCTCTTAAAGGCGTGAGTTTGGAGCTGGTTTTTCCAGCCTATCTTGTTTGCAGAAGCGTTTATCACCTCGGCTGAGTTTAGCAAACATCAGGTCGACTCCAGGATCTTCAGTCTGTTTGTGTTCGCGGGTGTGACTCCAGTTTAAACCACTGTGACTCCAGTTTAAACCGCTGTGACTCCAGTTTAAACCACTGTGACTCCAGTTTAAACCACTGTGACTCCAGTTCAAACGACACGTCACCGTTGGCTCGCAGGCCGACTCGGAAAATGTCCAACTTCGTTTTATGGATCCGTGAAGTTCACTTGATCGTGTCGACCCGGGATTTTAGACCTTTTTTCCCTTTTCGTGACTCAACTATTAAACGGGAAATAAAGAATTGTCGAGTAATGGATGTGTAAGGAAGTTAAAACTTGACTAATATACACTTCTTTTTTTTTTTAAGACTTTTAGACTTTCTTTTATTGCCATTGCACAGACAAACACCGAAGTGAAACTGGCAACTAAATTTCGTTGCTTGGCAACCATTAAAGAACAGAGCATAGAGGGAATGTATAGGAAAAAAAAAGTATTAATATTAATACGTTAAAAATATAAACATTAAACTATTTTTCTTCAAACCCTCAAGTTGTAAAATTCTAGGAAAGAGAACATTTTCCATCAGATTATTGAATGACTGAATTCAAATTAAATAATCAAACTTTTCTTTTATTGAAATTTGATAAATGAATTTAATAAATAAGGTCTATATGGAAAGGTTGACTTTCTTTTAATTAAATAGTTGAATCCAATAATTTGTATATTGAATGGTTGCATTATTATTATTTTTTTTAATAATTTAATTTAAAATGTTACATTTTTACCAGATAAACGTTTTTCTTTACAAACTCCAATCCCAGTAATTTACAGAATAATGTTTTTAATGCGATATATAATAATTCATAGCATTTAAATTCAATATTATAAAGTTGGTATGCTAGTGCAAACATTTAAATATTATTTATTAAAAGACAATACAGAAAATATTGAATTTTTATGAATAATTTGAAGAAAAAAAAGATGCTTAAAGCAAAAACAACATTTCAATTTAAAAGATTTCAACACTAATGTTAAATTCAATATTCTGATGGCACTGAGTGGGTCTTTACCTAAAATAAATGATCAAAATAAAGTTAAATTCCTGTCAAACGCACTCTTGTAAGTGGATCAAAGAACATTAAATTAAGGATTAATGAAGTGTTTCTCCTGGTTTCTCGTCACGTAAACGGTTGAGTTTGTCGCACCGGACGAGTCGATGGATAAACGAGTGTCGAGAGCTTCGTTTACACAGAGGCGTCCGTTGAACCGACCTGCTCCAGGCTGTCGTCCTCCGCCAGCGTTCCTGTGTCGCCGTTGCTGTTGATCGGAATCTCCATCGTGGCAGCTTTGCTCATGATGCTGTCACTCATAATGCACTGGAGGAGAGAGAGAAGAAAGAAGAGAGACGGTTAAAGTGTGGGTGGAAAAAAATATGTTTGACTAATGTGGATGAAAAGAAGAAACGTCGGCAAATGAGTTTTGCGTGGTGGAAACAGAGGGATCGGTGGATGATGATTAGAGTGAGCAGGACAAGAGCCGGTTCACAAAAGACTCGTGACTCAAACCCAAAACACTCGTGTCACGTCCTTCCAGATCCAGAGACTTTACATCACGGCGTGTTTGAAAGCTTCCGACAAACGATATTAAAGGGACAGAAATAGCTTCTTCGTCCACATTGAAGTCACTTTCTGGAACGATGTGTACGAATGTCGGGATGGAAATACACAATGGCGGTTCAAGAAGTCGCACATCAGGAGGAAAGACTGTCACGAGGTCACGTCATGCGTTCGTCAAGCATGTCCGTGTAGGATTCCACGATAGATGGAAGCTGAAGAGCAGATGTTTCACAACAGAAGCACCTTTATGCTCAACTCTAGGACCTCTTAAATGATGACACTGGATTAAAAACATGCTACTTTAGTGACATGACAGTCGTTTTGTAGGAAATAAAGACATTTAAATGTTAATACTTTCAATAAAAAAAGGGGAAAATACAAGACATTATTAATCTACTTACATTTCATTTATGTTTATTTTGATTCTTTAAAGTTGTCATCACAATATGTCGCTGTCTTGTGTTTAAAACACTGGCATTAAATGTGTTCGGATTCATACTGTTAAATATATACAGTAGATAATATACGATAGAGTTATTGATACAAGATAAATGTATTGATCCCTTGGGAAAACTCCTTTGGGAAATGAGGGTTCTAGTCTCCTCACAGCAGACACAGAACATTAAGATCATGAATATACAATTAATAAAATACAATAAATAACAAATATATATATATATATGACTATAAGGAATAAATAAGGATATAAGTGCAGTTTAAGGTTGAACAGGATACAGATGATAAACTTGGAAATTTGCTCAAGGTGAGGAAGAAGAGTTTACGATAAATAAGAGTAAACTTCCTCAAATAAAGTCAGTTATTGGCCTCCCTATTGATCTTGGTTTATTTACACTTTTATACACTGACTTTTGACTCTTAAAGCAACATTTTCAAACATCCAAATACCTCCATACAGCTCATCTGTAAAGTCCATATTGTATAAGTAAGTAATATTTGTAGAGCGCTTTTCTAGACCAGGGTCACAAAGCGCTTAAGCAATCAAAAACAATACTCAAAAAAATCTATGATGACACCGAGACAAACACATTGTCTTCAAGACGAAGACAGCTGAGCTCCAGTAGCTACTGTACATTAAAATGAACAAACCGTTTTGTCTATAACTAAAAAAAGAACAGATTAATTGATTAATTGATTTTGTGCAAAGCTATGACTTTAACTGGATTTATTATATTATATAATTATACATTATTATTATTATTATACGGATTTTGTTTAGTCTAAAATGCCGTTTTATTACCTAAACTGAATTAAACATATTATGTTGTTGTTTCTATTGTGTTTTATTAATGCACTGTGACGTTTTTTGTTGAATCTTTTAAGTAGTTTTGTTGATTTTTTTAAGTACATTGTTACAGTTGTTAAATAGCTTATTTGATTATTATTGTCATTATCATGCGGTTCTTTGCACCTTTGCTTCAGGACTTAAGTCTGGACTCCGGCTCAGGTGGATCAGCTGATCCTGGTTAAGTACCGCCCCGAGAGACAACAATGGAGACGTTTACTCTTCTCTGACAGATCAGCTTTTAAAAGTCTTTAAAACAAACAAAGAAAGTGTGTTTGGATCGAGTTCAAATGTGTCACTATTTCCTCAAGGTGTGTTGATCCTCTGGCGACCTTTCCAGGGTGTCCTCCCAACCGACCACGTCAGTGGAACAAACAGAAGAATTCAACGAATTATTTCCATGCATCTGTTATTCTTTTTGAATTAAAACACTTTTACTGGTTACTATGGCAACGGAAGGATGTGATGATGTGGACGGTTAAGGGGGGGCGAGGAGGGGGGGGGGCACGACAGGTGCAGCAGCCGCTCAGGTGAACATTTAGCACGTGAGCTAACACACCTGTGTTCACCTTTTAAAACAGCAGGTTTGATGTTTAACGCGATAAAAGCAGTGTTTTGTCGCCACAAAAACACGCCATTATTACCTTGTTATGAGCTGCAGCTCCAGGCCCGTTACTACCTGACATATGGCCGGAGGAACGAGCTTCTACGGGCACCTCGAGGTCCGTCACATGCAGACGCTAAAGGTGTCAGATCTAAGAACGTTCACCTGCACAGGTGAGGGCGAATAGACAGTTTAACGCGGTTTTAAATCGCTTACCGGCGTCGCTGATCCCGTCGAGGAAACAACAAGCTAACAGCGCAGCATCTCACGCCAGGATCCGCTTCCGTCGCTGCTGTGAGCGAATATCTTTTATTTATTTAAACTAATAAAACACTCGAGGGCTAGTGGGGATTGTGCGGCGGTGTCATGGTCGTCCAGTTTCTGCGGAGTAAAAAAATGATCGGCTGACGTTTTAATGAAGGAAAGAGAAACGCTTTACGGAAGTGACGTCAACGGATTGATCCTGAGGAGATCGTGTATTGAAGAGACGCGGTTTACGTCACAGTGTTGGACTGTGGACTGTGGTTTATTATTTTTTTATTAATAATTATTATTAGTTGATCGATTCCAAATTATAGTCGCAGTTTGGCTAAAGAAAATTATTCTTAGTATTAAAATATAAATTAGCGTCACAACTCAATTGATCTTTTTTTTTTTTACTTTAATTTTACAGGATCTTCTCAACATCAGCAAATAATAATACAAAAATGTTTTTATTTTAATTTTAATTAAATAAATAGTTTACAAATCTGTAATTGACATAGATTGGAAAACTCTATTAAATAACTCGAGGCTCACGCTGTACACACCTTGACGTACTTTATATGAACGAAGTTGACGTCTTCGTTTTCAACGCATCTTTGAACGCATCTTTCAAGCTTCTGGCGAGACTTCAAAAAAATTAAAATTAAATTAAAAAACATATTTATCTTCAAAATACTTGCATTTGAATCATTACCTATAAAAGTTAGAATGCAACAAAAAAAAGTATATATTCACAAATATAGGAGCAACACTCAATTTACTATCGGAGTAATATTTCGTAAATTCATACATTGGAAAATGCGGTGTGGTCTTTAATTTCATTCACTTATTTCTATTTTTGAATCGATTAAATCACTTAATTTACGTTTCTTATACAATTTTAGACGTTAGCGCCATCTGCTGTACAATACATTTTTCTTTTAGCATAAAAAGTTATTATTATTAATGTGTAAAGAAAACCTCGCTAACGTTTTGATAAAAAGAACATACTTTCAGCAGTAATACATGAAACTATTTAGTAGTATTTATATTAATTCCGAGGACAAACTACTAGCCTCTTCAGTGTCTTTAAGCATAAGTTAAATTAAGGCTCACACATGAAGAACATTAAGAGGATTTAAAAGTAATAAATGAAAACATTGAATAAATACTTCAACAGTCCATGAGTGTGAAGTCGACATCATTGAAAAACCGCTCGTGGCAGAGAAAACACAATGAAAAGATTTGACTTTGGCAACAGGTTTTAATTAAAGCTGAACTAAAGTATTTCTGAGTGTTAACAGTTCTGGATCCGAGCCGAGCTCACCAGCTCCTGCTCTCCATCAAGTTCTGAGGAGGACCAGAGACGCAGAGAAAGAGTAAACATCCATCATCACTGGGGGAGGTTCGGGGGCCGAACAGAGACTCTTTAATCTTCGCCTCGGACTGAGGAGTGAACTGTCACACGAGGAGGTTTAAGTGATGAAGAGGAGGCTTCAGTGATGAAGAGGAGGTTTCAGTGATGAAGAGGAGGATGCAGTGATGAAGAGGAGGTTCCAGTGATGAAGAGGAGGCTTCAGTGATGAAGATGAGGTTTCAGTGATGAAGAGGAGGTTTCAGTGATGAAGAGGAGGATGCAGTGATGAAGAGGAGGTTCCAGTGATGAAGAGGAGGCTTCAGTGATGAAGAGGAGGTTCCAGTGATGAAGAGGAGGTTTAAATGATGAAGAGGAGGTTTCATTGATGAAGAGGAGGTTTCAGTGATGAAGAGGAGGTTTCAGTGATGAAGAGGAGGATGCAGTGATGAAGAGGAGTATACAGTGATGAAGAGGAGGCTTCAGTGATGAAGAGGAGGCTTCAGTGATGAAGAGGAGGATGCAGTGATGAAGAGGAGGATACAGTGATGAAGAGGAGGCTTCAGTGATGAAGAGGAGGCATCAGTGATGAAGAGGGGGTTCCAGTGATGAAGAGGAGGCTTCAGTGATGAAGAGGAGGTTCCAGTGATGAAGAGGAGGTTTAAATGATGAAGAGGAGGTTTCATTGATGAAGAGGAGGTTCCAGTGATGAAGAGGAGGTTTAAATGATGAAGAGGAGGTTTAAATGATGAAGAGGTTTCATTGATGAAGAGGAGGTTTCAGTGATGAAGAGGAGGCTTCAGTGATGAAGAGGAGGTTTCAGTGATGAAGAGGAGGTTTCAGTGATGAAGAGGAGGCTTCAGTGATGAAGAGGAGGTTTCATTGATGAAGAGGAGGCTTCAGTGATGAAGAGGAGGTTTCATTGATGAAGAGGAGGTTTCAGTGATGAAGAGGAGGATGCAGTGATGAAGAGGAGGTTTCAGTGATGAAGAGGAGGTTTCAGTGATGAAGAGGAGGTTTCAGGGATGAAGAGGAGGTTTAAATGATGAAGAGGAGGTTTCAGTGATGAAGAGGAGGTTTCAGTGATGAAGAGGAGGTTCAGTGATGAAGAGGAGGTTTCAGTGATGAAGAGGAGGTTCAGTGATGAAGAGGAGGTTTCAGTGATGAAGAGGAGGCTTCAGTGATGAAGAGGAGGTTTCAGTGATGAAGAGGAGGTTTCAGTGATGAAGAGGAGGCTTCAGTGATGAAGAGGAGGCTTCAGTGATGAAGAGGAGGTTTCAGTGATGAAGAGGAGGTTTCAGTGATGAAGAGGAGGTTTCAGTGATGAAGAGGAGGCTTCAGTGATGAAGAGGAGGTTTCAGTGATGAAGAGGAGGTTTCAGTGATGAAGAGGAGGTTCCAGTGATGAAGAGGAGGTTTCAGTGATGAAGAGGAGGATGCAGTGATGAAGAGGAGGTTTCAGTGATGAAGAGGAGGCTTCAGTGATGAAGAGGAGGCTTCAGTGATGAAGAGGAGGTTTCAGTGATGAAGAGGAGGTTTCAGTGATGAAGAGGAGGTTTCAGTGATGAAGAGGAGGATGCAGTGATGAAGAGGAGGTTTCAGTGATGAAGAGGAGGCTTCAGTGATGAAGACGAGGTTTCAGTGATGAAGAGGAGGCTTCAATGATGAAGAGGAGGTTCCAGTGATGAAGAGGAGGTTCCCCAGCTGCCTCTTCTACCAGCGAACATAGATTAAAAATGAAACCTCCTGAATAATCTTTATTTATTCAGGATCAACGTTTATCTTCTAACATTCCTGCTGAAATATACGATCGAACTAAAGTGACTTAGTGTGTGTTTTTAAAAATGTCTTAATAGTGTTTTTCTTCCACATGGAAACATATGTTTATGGATAAAAAAAACATGTTCAATAAAAAATATGAGCAACATTTGTTGAACATTTGTTAGTGTTCTTGTGTTTCGTGAGTGAGTGACGAGTCGTGAAAACACAACCTTACAGTTTCCCGTTGAAAGTACGAAGACATTTCATCCTATAATTGATCCACGACCGCATCGAGTTTAAGAGGAAAAGTGACTGTTTTACTGGAACTGAAGGACTTATTGTTGCTGAATCAGCTGTTGAGTCAAGAGTCACGCGAGGATAAAACCTTCTGTTTTAGATCATGAAACAAATGTAGTGAAATTAAGAGACAAAGCTTTTACGTATTTGGACTTTATTCCAAATGAAAATTAATTTTATGATTTCAATTTAAATTGTAATTGAGTGTTTTTTACTTATACATACATGTATTTGTTGCTTTTTTTAATAGCAGCCTTCGTGTTATTTATACATAATTGTACAACAAGTGCTTATTTTCAATGTTACCTTATATTTCTGTTGTTTTAATTATAATCAGAAACTTTTATTGCCTGTGAGTCTTTTTTATTTGTGGATAAAAACATAATAAAAGAATGGAATACTATAAATGAAACCCAAAGAGTTAAATAAAGATTAATAAAAATAAAAATACTATAACTTAAAACAAGATGCAATAACATAAAATGCCATATAAATAATGAATAATGTATATTTATTTTAAATAAATACAATTAAAAACAAAATACATTATATTTAATTAAATAGTATTAATGTTTCTGAGAGCAGAAACATAGTAAGATTTATTAAATCATGATGTTCTAGTCCGTATTGATCTCAGATTTATGATGAATATATTTGTTCAATTCTGTCATAACTTTATACTCTTAATGTTTCATCGAGTCTTTGAATTTAATTCAACAATATCTGATTTTTTTTCTTTTTATACCCCACTCAAAAACGCAATATTATTATTAAAAATAACAAGAGAGCAATTGAATTGAATATAAAAAAGCAGTAAAACATTAATATTTACGTACTTTAAATAAGGTTTGTTGCATGTTGTACCGAGACTGGCCGCAGGGTGACGCTAGATAGACAGAACAATGGTCACGACGGAGATACTTATTGGATATTCCATATATTTGATGAGAATAAGTAACACTTAAATACTGTTAAAAACATTTAACGCATATAATATTCCGGTTTAATTGGTTATTCATGAATAAGTACAGGTATAATTAGCACCAGCTCTATTATTATTAACGATAAACAATGAATAGTTAAATCTCTCTCACAAGTTAGAGTGAGATGCAAAAATACAAGTAGTAATAAACATTAAATCTATAGTATTAAGACAAAGGAGCGTCTTAAATATTCTGTCCTTCAGCATCTATTGTCAGCACCACTGGCTTCAGCCGCTGACTCAGCAAGAATCCTGGAACGACCCCTAATGAACCCGCCAATCACTACACAAACACACACAAACACACACAAACACGCGTGTTGTGTTTCCTCCCCGAAGACCACGACAACCACGAGTGTTTACTACACACTCTTTCTGTTTCCGCTTCACTTCAACTGACGATAACATGTCGAAATATGTCGAAATATCTGCATAATGTTATTATTTGATGTCAAGTTTGGAGGTTAATATATGGCTTAAATAATAAATATATGTATTTAGTTCATTAAAAAGAATGTTGATAACAAACATCTGACACTGATTTTATCACCTTTTTTAGCATTTGAAAAATATATTTGACAGCATCGTGCTCAATTGGACAGCAGGTGGCACTATTTCTCACCTACACACGACACAAAAGCAAGAACGAGATGCTGGAGCTTCCCTTCATGGATTTGAGGATCCAGATGGTAATTTTGAACATAGGAACATGTATTTTATATTTGTTGTCTGTTGTTGTTTTCAGTGCCAACAGACGAACGCAAAAAGAAAATAAATATTAAATTCGAACACTTTGTAACACAAATTTGTTCGGACAAAAACTAACGTAATGTTCACAAAGTTTTTAATAATTTTAAAAAATAAATTGTGAAGTAGATCTGATAAGAAAATACAAACAATGAAAAGTAAAATAAGATCGTAAATCAGCATTACATACAATTGAAACTATGGCTTCTGTGTCCCTCTAGTGTCAGAACTGTGTAACTGCAACAACACGGGTCCTGAGGATACATTTCTTGAGGCAAATACAAGTTTGAGTTGAGCAAAGGTGACTTTTTTTCTATCAGTAAACTGTTACAAATGCACAAAAATCACACAGAAATCAAAGTTAAGTCAAAATCTAGAGTAAAGTAAAATAAAAGTTTTTAAAAAAAGTATTTTGAGTGGCTAGAGTTGGCTTCATGGAACCGCACAAAGGATCTTATGGAATAAAAGTAGGAAAAATACGTCAACTCCCGTCGCCAACTTGTCTTTCAAACCCACAGTAGAAATTCCCGACCCTGCAAAATAATCATTTCTCCGGAGGAGGCGGACGTTGGTTGATAAATAAAGAAGCCGAATATGATTTGAAGTGTTTGACGCCATCGCCAACGTTGGTGTTTAACAGCTGTGTTTGCTCCTTAATCTGCTGGTTTGTGGTCCGTTCCAGGTCTTGACGTTCATCAAACGCCGTATGAGGGGGGGCTGGTCTGAGACACACACACACACACACACACACACACACACACACACACACACACACACACACACACACACACACACACACACACACACACACACACACACCAGAGCGAGAGGTCTGACCACACGTAGTGAGCGGTGCATAACCCACATGAAAGCAAACACTATAACACCGCCAGGGTAAAACAAAAAAAAAAGGGGGATCCACATGCCCTAATCATGAGAGAAGAAAGAAGAGGCAGCGAAATAAAAAAATAAATACGAGCCGCCCTGAGGTACGTGACAGCTGGAGTGAATCATCAGTTAGAGAAGATTCTGCAGCTCAGCGGTTCTAAAGTGACAGTTGAAGATGCCGTTGATCCCTCGTTCGCTTCTAGTCTTTTTGGAAAGGCTTTTAAAGAAATGAAAAGTAAGAGCTGGTGAAGCTTCATGAAGCAAGTGTCATGTTGTTCAGAGGTCAGTAGGTGGCGCTATCAGTTTAAAAATGTTGTGACGTTTTATTAGAACGGTTGCTCAAAACAAAGGAAAATACTGTCGAGACGCCATCTAGTGGACTCTGAAGATAATGACACTGTTTCATGAAGCTTCATCAGACCATCGCTACCAAAAAAACTAGATGGCCGACAAAAAAAAAGAGTAGTAACAGAGTGAAGGAATATACATCATTTTACTAATTTTCCCAGAGATCATTGCCAGTAAAATATAAATGGGGACATCGAACAACAAAAAACATTACTTAGTTTAGTTTCAGTTTACATGCTTTTCATAACAAATTAAGTTAAAATCGTCGTTAAAATTTAACATTTTTAGAAATAAAGGTATTCATGTTGTTACAGCGTGAGGCAAAAAAACAAACATCAGTCATAAAATAAAAACAAATGGAGGAGATATCAATACAAATCTCGTTTTTTGAATAGTAACTATTGAGAATTATGGTGTTAACATTTTTAAATATCAATTGCGTTAACAACTCCTCAAAGAAATATTTCAGAAAATGAAGGTGACCATGTTTTTAACTTATTACTCTATAAAGTTGCTCTGAAATCTGGGCGAACGAGAGGTTGCGAGAGTTCATTATGACATA
Organism: Callionymus lyra; assembly: GCF_982586985.1. NCBI lineage: Eukaryota > Metazoa > Chordata > Actinopteri > Syngnathiformes > Callionymidae > Callionymus > Callionymus lyra. The sequence continues at coordinate 5,530,833 of NC_141831.1, read as the reverse complement.
ATAATGGCTTCACTCCTCCTCCAGCCAGCTGAAATGATGCCCCTCTTTGTTTATACAACAAGTCCCTTTGAGGTGTAGACTTCCAGGATTGATGGCGCGTGGTGACAAACCTCCAATGCTCGACCAATCACAGCAAAATGGGCGTGGTTATGGACAACAGGATTTAATCTCCGGGAAAACAAAGTGTTTTCAGTGGGCGGAGCTTAAGATAATTTTCTAATGTGAATATTTGAACTAAAATAGAGTTTTGTACAAACAGACACTACTAGGTACTGGTGATACAATAGAGTCACACAACACTTTGATACACACTTCAATCAACACATTAGAAACCAGTCAAAGAGTCGTATGTCATCAGCATAGCTGTGAAAGAAGAAAACACGACTTAAGAAAAAGTGTATAAAGTGTAGAGGACCTATGACATAGCCTTGTGGGACACCCCTGAGAAATGAACTCTAGTTTGTAGTGAAACAATCTTCATTAGATCAAAGTAAAATGACCGATTAAAGGTAGAGATTAAATTGGCCGAACTGTACGAACTTTGTCAGCGTAGATCATAAATATTTTCGCTTCATGCTGCCTCGTAACGATTGGATATAAACACAATCAGACCATTAAAATAATAATCAGGGAATTCACGGGAGATAAAAGTAGTCCGAGAACCTCCTTGTCATCGTGGTCGTCGTACCGATGCGAAGAATGCTGCTTTGATGCTTCTACAAATGAAACGCAATTCTCACATTAACTTTTCAACAGGAAAACAATACACGCTCTTGTTCGCTGCACATTTGAAGTCCGGTCCAAACTCCCCTCGGAGGCCAAGAAAGTGTCTCTTTCTTTTAAATAGCCGTGGCAAAGCCGGAGTCTCGGTCGAGCGTTTGGTTTATAGGACGGAATCCAACTTTGTGTCGAACACCTCAAGAGTAGGGATTATAGGGAAGAGACATGGAAACACTGTCCCAACATTTTGATCCCAGTCCCTGGACTTACAAGACTGTTGCACAACCTCTTCTGCTGCCCCTAGAATAACCCATTTTCTTAAGCACCCCCGTCACCCCCCCCCCCCATGAACCTCCAGCCATAACAGCAGAGGATCAGTCCAGATGTGCAAAACACAAGAGGTGCAGAAAGATCCTATCCAGCCCCCCCCCCCGGACAAGATTCCTGCCTACATTCAGTCCTTATGTTTCTGTCTGGACGCCCGAGCGCCAAGAAGTGCGTCAGAGAACCTGGCACATGGTCGGCTGTCACCGGTGCAGCAGAGTCGCTGATTTAAGAAGATTCTCACGTCCTCGCGCACGAATCCTTGAAGGGTTTTTAATACGACAAATATGGCGGAGACGCATGAAGGAACTGGTGTGAGGAGCCTTCGCCGTCTCACGCCACATTTCATGTGTTGTTTTGAAAAGCCGACGCTCCTAAAGCTACTTTGATTCCAAAACAAATCGAATCGATAATCGTTTCCATTTCTCCGGATACGTCACCGATGCAAGCGCTGCAACATGTTGGACTCGCTCGACATCTTAAGGCCTCTTTCTGTGGTTATGACATCATCTGATCGACTACTTTTTGATTGGCTGTTGATCAGATATCTTAGTGATCAGATGAGAAAATCCACAATGAAATAAAAATTTAGCACATCAAGTATTTAGTTGTTTTTTGTCATGTAGTGTTTTTTTTTTACTCCACATCAGGAAGGATTTTTCACCAGTAGATTTTGTACAGATTCAGTTTCCAAAGAATCAAATGGCTTGAGCTAATCATGATCCAACATCATATGTGTTTTATTCACATTTAATTTTTGCCATAAAAGTTCCCAGATAACACTAAAAGACATCTATTTTTACGTTTACAAAGGATGATTGGCAGAATATAGTTACACCATCCAATAACTGAAGCTAAAGGGGCTACATGCTAATTCACAAATATGGCTAAGGATGTTAAACTCCCCGGCTTTATATTTTATTTGGTATGGACTCTCCCTGTTTATCTCTTTGTTTTCTTTGACAGTGTGCAGCGCGACCTTCTAATGACACACAGCTGCTCGCAATCTTCCCGCCCTTGATATACGCCAGACTTTACATGGACCAGTGTCAGCTCGTCTTACAGCTCTTGCCAGGGGAAACTCTGACACTTTGACTCTGGATATTTTGGACACTTTTTTTTCCGTCCATTTCGTTACTCTGTTTTTACTGACTTTTTGTTTTGTTCATTCACTTATTTTCATTTTTTTTAGTGGATCATGCATCGCGCTGCCTCCCTGTTTGGACTATCTTGTTTGATTGTTTTTTTAATTGTTGAGAATTGGACTCAGACATTGAGAAATGTTTATGACGTACTGTCGTTGACATTTTTCTCTTACGGCAGTTGTATTTATTTTGGCCGTTCTTTGTTGTGTTGTGATATCTTTAACCGTGTTTTGGTGCGTTGTCGTCCAAAGGACATGGTACTGCTATGCATTTATTTTATTACCCCTGATTTGTCGCTGACTTGTATGGCCTCTAACCTGTGCCGCCGGTCCGTCAGATTGGTAGTAAAACGTACAAAACACAGAGTCCGTTCCGTTCCGGTTCTTATCCTACGCTTCGTGGAGAAAGATGAACAATCCAGAGTGTGTCACGGGTCGTTTATTCACCGCTCCAAGTCAAACAAAATACAAGCTTTACGATCGATCGGGAACACTTTCTCCCGGCGACTGTACAGGTCAATAGTCCCGGGAGAAAAGGTCCCGATCTGTAGAAACATCGCTTTATTTAAGGCAAATTTCCCGCCCAGGGGGTTGTCCTTTCCGGCCAAATGGTTCTTTCAAGTTCCCTGTGTCCCGATCCCCCATTGAGAGACTTCCTGATTTGTTTTCTTGTAATCTAATCATTCAAATGTTCTCGAGCGAGGGTTTCCGTCTTTTAGCCCCATTTTCCGGGTGTGTCTTGCTTCGTTCTTTGATCTACGATTTAAGGTGTGATTTGCAGATAAACAGATACATTTTAAATAACCGGTGTCTTATCTCTAATTCTGATCCGAGCTTGTCTTGAAACAGTGTATCAGTCTGGAGTGAAATGTTGATTGTGAATGTGAAGTCAAACGTTTCGCTATTAGATGAAGCGAGTAGTTTATACTTTATATTTTGATTATCTTTTAGCATTAATTTAAGTATGGCCTATACGTATAGTGTATAATAATTTTAATCTAACAGTAGACTTTCAGCAACTCTGTAACGCTGCCCGTATAGAGTCGATGGTGGCAGAGTGGTGACCCCTAAACGCCCTTCACCCACAATGCTTTGCTCCGATTTGAGTTTTCTGTTGATCCGATTGTATTTGTTGCGAAACGAGCGACGTTCAAGTGTTTACAGATGTGACATATTTCAACCGTCGCCTCTCGAGACCTTCTTCCTCCATGAGTCGCCCACTGAAGAAGATCGATGCCCTGACCTCGTCCGAGCCATTAAGAGGGTGAGCAAACATCCCTTTCCGAACCCTTTAAAAAGTCGCCCCCCCCACACCTTCCATTTGCACCCCCTGCTAAAAAGAAAGCAAATAGTGTCTCCGGCTCTTCCTGACTCTTCCTCATCTTTCGTCGCCCCCCCCCCCCCCACTCATTTTAAACGAAGCATCTTTGGATATGATAATAGACAAAGTGGAAAGCCAGTCGGTGAACTTTGACCTGCCGCCGGAGCGCTATCGCTAACTTAGCGTCGAGACTCTGTCATCGTCACGTACGAGACGAGATCCGACGTGAAGTCGATTAGTTTTGAAACGTTGGTCGTCGCGGCCAAAGTCAACAAACGGACGTTAATTCTGCGGCTCTGGAGGAGAAGCTGGAGAACTTTTATAAGAACATACGACTTAAACTTAAACGACATACTTTATTGAATTTTGTTTTGATTGTTTAAGCGCATTGTGACCCTGCTCTAGAGAACTGCTATACAAATAAAAATGACTTACTACTTACTTATTTAAACAAGATCCTCTATCATTCTGTGAATCTGTGACATCAGTCTAAACTCAAGGTCAAACGAAAAGACAGAATCATTCCACAGTAAATAAAAATCCAAAGACTTTCTTCAGACTCTCCCCTTAAGCCCCGCCTCCATAGCTGTGAAGCATTGAGTGACAGGAGACATGGATATTAAGCTTGATTGATAGTTGAAAGTTGTTTTTACATCTCTGTACATCCCAGAGGAAACTTAATGGTTGTGATTTGTTAGATAATTTAATTCTGTATGTATTCTCTTTTTCTTCTTCTTCTTTTTAATACATTTTTTTGGAGGAGATTAATTTTTTTTCTAGAATCTACTGACATTCACAATGACTTAAAATTCCATTTTTATATTGAAAAAAAGCAACATTTTTGGATGGAATTATTAAACTTTTATATACCACTTTAATCTAATGTCTCTTGTTTTTTTATTTTATTTTATTAATCTTCCTTTTTTTCAACATTATATTCACTTTATTCTATACTATTATCTCCATCAAAAAGAAAGTCTTTGTTTTTGTTTTTACGATACTGGAAATAAACTTGTGATTCTGGTGAAAGTCCAGACAAACGTGTGGAAGGAGAATAATAAAAGAACTGAGACACCAGAGAGTATTTTCAGATCCGTGGACATCATTTTCCGAGTCACTGTTACTGACAGAAAAATGCTTGTGGGTTTGGAGATGAGTTTCGCTCCATGTGGCTCTTAAATCTATTGTTCCTGCTCCGAAGCTCTGGCCGGCACTTTTGTTTTGGCTTCAATATATATTTAAATAGATGAAGGTTATTGGATTCGTGACATGGATTTGGGGTCTTAAGACCATTTGAGGGACGTTGCTTTAGAGCCTCCTTGGACACCTTTTGCACCTCAGGGCCACCGTACATCACTTGCTCAAGGTTTGAGTTTTTTTACTCAACAATTTCTCGCATCAACCCAAGCAAGTGTATTTGTGGGTGATTCATATAGAGGTAGATTCTTGTTTATTTATTTTTCAGTAAAAAGGTATATTAAAAAAAAAAAAAAAAAGTCTTCAAAACCATTTACACATAAAAAAACGACTTTAAAAGCTTTTTAGAATTAAACAATTACTCATTATGTCACACAAACACAAAAAGGATACTAAAAAAAAATCTGTTTTAATATATACAAACTTTATTACTAAAATATTAATATTAATATTAATATTAATAAATATTAAATACGTTTTTTTTTTATCTAAATCTTCTTGTGATTGAATGAACTTTTTTTCCATTTATTTAAATGATTTAATTAATTTGTTTTGTCTTGATAAAACATTTAATTCTCTATTTGACGAAACTTATTTAGAGTTGAATAATCTTGTTTTGATTGAAATGTGCTTGTAAATTACTTTAGTTTAGTTTAAATTACATTGTTTTTAAAGTTATTCTTTAATTTAAGAAATTATATGTGGTTGAAAAAAACTTGTTTTGATTGAAATTTGCTTGTACTACTAAAGGTACTATTTTGAATTTAATTGTTTTAATTACATGTTTACACGATTTTTCTATGTGTTGTATTTTTTTTATTGTTATTAAAAGGTTTTTCTTTGATTGAAGCATCTTTATTCGAATCAACTCTTTTTTTTGTGACAACATAATAAAGAAACATATCCACCTCCAAACATTCACAGATGTACCTCTCAATCTCAGAAGCTAATTTCAACCCCCAAGACCAGTTTTCTGTCATTTCCTGGCCCTTAATCCAGAATCTCAGAAGCCAAACTGACCCGTTGCTGCCTCAGCGCTTAATCCAGATCAGACCCGAGCATCTGGGGGAAATAAAAACCTACGTTGTGAGTTATTAACATAAAAAACTATTTCTGTTCGAAACTAAAAGTAAGTGCCATGTGTACGGTGAAGTCTGAGGTCAACTCACACACACACACACACACACACACACACACACACACACACACACACACACACACACACACACATATATATATATACATACACATCAAGAGCAGCGGTCAGCCTTATATGGCTCTGAGGCCCTGGACTCGCTCGCGCTGCTGCCGGACTTCTGAACACAAACATTGACAGTGATTATGGTTCAAGTCATCTCAGGTCAAAACTTCTTTCAGATCCTCTGTCACAACATTGGGAAGATCTGGACATCAAAGCTAGTGTCAGGATGAAGGACAGAGGTGTCAGACTCCTTGTCCACGGACCAGTGTATGGTTTTTGAAGGACGAAATAAAGTACTGGCAAGAATCTCTGGTGTTGTGATAGTGTAGTAACAAGTATATATATGTAGTATTGTCCAGTACTTGACTCTGGTGTTGTGATAGTGTAGTAACAAGTATATATTTGTAGTATTGTCCAGTACTTGACTCTGGTGTTGTGATAGTGTAGTAACAAGTATATATTTGTAGTATTGTCCAGTACTTGACTCTGGTGTTGTGATAGTGTAGTAACAAGTACATATTTGTAGTATTGTCCAGGACTTGACTCTGGTGTTGTGATAGTGTAGTAACAAGTATATATTTGTAGTATTGTCCAGTTCTTGACTCTGGTGTTGTGATAGTGTAGTAACAAGTATATATATGTAGTATTGTCCAGTACTTGACTCTGGTGTTGTGATAGTCTAGTAACAAGTATATATTTGTAGTATTGTCCAGTACTTGACTCTGGTGTTGTGATACTGTAGTAACAAGTATATATATGTAGTATTGTCCAGTACTTGACTCTGGTGTTGTGATAGTGTAGTAACAAGTATATATTTGTAGTATTGTCCAGTACTTGACTCTGGTGTTGTGATAGTGTAGTAACAAGTATATATGTGTAGTAATGTCCAGTTCTTGACTCTGGTGTTGTGATAGTGTAGTAACAAGTATATATTTGTAGTATTGTCCAGTACTTAACTCTGGTGTTGTGATAGTGTAGTAACAAGTATATATGTGTAGTATTGTCCAGTACTTGACTCTGGTGTTGTGATAGTGTAGTAACAAGTATATATATGTAGTATTGTCCAGTACTTGACTCTGGTGTTGTGATAGTCTAGTAACAAGTATATATTTGTAGTATTGTCCAGTACTTGACTCTGGTGTTGTGATACTGTAGTAACAAGTATATATATGTAGTATTGTCCAGTACTTGACTCTGGTGTTGTGATAGTGTAGTAACAAGTATATATTTGTAGTATTGTCCAGTACTTGACTCTGGTGTTGTGATAGTGTAGTAACAAGTATATATTTGTAGTATTGTCCAGGACTTGACTCTGGTGTTGTGATAGTGTAGCAACAAGTATATATTTGTAGTATTGTCCAGGACTTGACTCTGGTGTTGTGATAGTGTACTAACAAGTATATATATGTAGTATTGTCCAGTACTTGACTCTGGTGTTGTAGTATTTACAGACCACATGACTCTTGACGAAGTCGTAACTGCTTTCATTTGTTTTCAAACCAAAATATGTCAAAACATCATCTTTAAAAGCTGCTGGACTCACTGTATCCTCTTGTCCTCAGTTATCGCAGAGATCTCAATGTTCCTTTAGCGACGTAATGACTGCTGCCATCTAGCGGCTGGAACTTTAATTGCAACAGAAACATGAACAAACTCAGTGAATATTTGCATGTTTATTTTAATTAAATAATCACAATTTTAAAGTTTAATATCTGTAAAACAATATTTGAATAATTTGGGAAGATTGTTAGTCGTAGTATTGGAGTCGACTGTATCCTCTTGTACTCAGTCATCGCCGGGATCTCGCGGGATTGCATCATAGATTTATTTGTGGACGATATAATGACTGCTGCCATCTAGTGGCTGGAAGATTCATTGCAATAGAAAAAAGAACAAACGCAGAGAAAACACACTTTGTTAAAATATAAACCATAAAATGAAATATGATTTTAAAGCGAAATGTATATTTGTAATTTTTTTCTTAATGGTCAGTGCTGTTGATTATCGATATAGTATCATGAAGAAAGATATCATGATATTTTAGTGTATCAATATTTCTCACACTCCTTTGCCAAATTAGAACCTAGAACCATAATAAAATAAATGAAGGAACATTTTCATTTATCTGAAAAAATCTACTTTAAGAAAGAAAAACAAAGAAAAAACATTCACAAAAACACAAAAGTAACAAAAATGGTAAATTTTGGTACAAGCGTTGGAGAGAGAAAAGTTACCATAAAAGTTTCCACGGGACAAACAAAAACATTTCTGGATGCTCTGTTGTAACAAAAATACAAGTGGAGGTCAAGTGGTCTAAGGAAACAAAAACCAGCTAACAGGATAAACAGTAAGATCGTATCAGGAGAAAAGTAAATGACATAAAAAATCTGGATTACAATAGGAAGAACCACGACAAAATAAAGGCGTACAGGAAGTTGACATCACATAGTATGCTTGGTTACAGATTGCTAAAATCTAAAATTGGTTGAAAGAAGGCGTGTAAGGGTCAAACCACCGGTCCACACCAAGGGTCACGGCACCAAGTTGTAAGGGTTTTTGTTCCGATTATCAGGTAATAAAGTGATTATTGGAAATGTGTGTTAAATCCAGATGATCGCTCACAGTAAAGTTGTCATATCCTTACACTAGCTCCCCCAGTATATATCAGTGTGACTGCATTGTGGTGAAATCTCTGTTGCGCTGTTGCCACATAAAAAGTTGTTCTGTGCTACTTTATGGTGTCAAACTTCTATCGAACAATGGAATACAGTGAAATAACTATTGGGTCGTGTTGAATCAGGATCACAGAAATGATTTGCGAGCTTTTTCAACGGAGAAGTAATGGCCGACATGCGTGACTTACACGCCATCATCGCGGCGTCTACGTGTGACCTCGTAAAACTCTCGCTTCTCAAACCCCACAAAGTCTTTTTCAAAGTCGTGGAAATAAGTTTTAAAGCCAGTCTGATCTCCACATCCTTGGTCCAATCCCGATCAAAAAAAAAAAGAGAAGAAGAAGTAAAAAACGAGAATAATAACATGAACATTTCAGGAGGAGCTCACACGCTCGTCACCATGTCCAGGAGCTTTTTTTTTTCGTGGAGGCTTAAGGAGTCGCTCCGGCATCTGTCCGTCACAGGCGTTCTGGTTATTGTGCCCAGCAGTCACATCCACTTCCTGGCGGAGCATGTCGGGTCTATCCGGAGCGAGGCAGACAAGGGTCTTACCAGCGTACATCCATCTGTGGAGGCTTAGGAGTCGCTTTAATACCTTTCACTGCCTGCGGCTCTGCTTGAGCCTCCGCAGAGATTTTCCCTTTTATCCCGAAATGATTACCAGAAAGTTCCGCCAACTTAGACGTCGTTTTTCCGAGAGTGTTTTGAAACCTTTTCGGTCGGATGTTTTGAATCCATCGAGCTGAGTTTACCGGGTTCGTTAAGAAGCTCTTAAGTGCTACGATCATCTTAGGAGTACTCTTAAGAACGCTGTGAAAGAAGGAAGATTTTCACTCTTGGCTTAAGAAGATCTTTCACTAAGAAGGAAGTGTAAGATCACTCTTAACAGCCTTCTTAGCAACCTTTGTGATCAACGTCAGAAAAATGTATATACTCCATTTTTAACAATAATAAAGAAAACCAATGAAAACAAAAAGTTTATTGAATCTATGTACATTAGTTTAAAGTACTACTACGATTAAACTGTTAAACATTAAATAATATTTGTCAGTCCAATGAATTTGTAAACCAACATTAAACTAATTTATTTTGTATTTAAACGCTGAAATAAATCAACATATATTCTTATAAAACTGGAAGAAATACCAATTAACTTTTACTGCACTGATCTTCACAAGCTCATGATGCGTTCAAGGGGCGTAGGAATTTTGTAACTAAATAAGAAAACACACTATAACTTTTTCACTCCCATAGTTAAACATTAAAAATGTATGGACTTATAAAAACATCAACAAACACATTTCACAGATATCAAGGAAACAACCAAAGACTACTACTAAGAGCTTCTTACGAAGCTTCTTTGGATTGATCTTAAGGTAGGAAGGCAGTTAAGAAAGCATCTGGGAAACACACGTATCTTAGCGCACCTTCGTAGCCGAACCCTTCTTAAGAGCCTTCTTAAGAACTCAAGCCATTGAAGGTGTTGAAGAAGCCATGCTGGAAATATATGGACTTTGAATCAACTTTATTGGCACATTTGAGCGACGGTAAGTGACGATCAGTTTAAACAAAATATGATGTTGATTGTTGTCTTTTCTTTTAAAGAAAAACTGGAGATTATCAACAGAAACATTCGGTTGATAATGTTACGTTCACGCTAAATAACGTTGGCTAATTTGGCGTCACAGGTGGGATTCAGAAAGACACTTTGTTTATAGAACTAATCCTGCTTTGGAATTCCATTGGGAATCCAACCTTATCATTTTAAAAGCTCACCAAGAATGGATGCTCGACTCACGTTTCCTCCTTTTTTTCCCAGTAAATTCAAGGTATTCATGTCGGACATGTGCGTCGACACACAACACCACAACTGGACGCACATGTTTGGCGGCGACGGTGATTTACTACCAACCCGAACCAATGATGCTCCTCACCGGGTTTTTTTTTTTCAAAATGGATTTGTTACATCGTCTTTTTGATCTTCGGTTACCGAGATCAAATGACGGGAGTTTTTAAAATATATAGAATCACTGAAGTCTCTGAAGACAGTTAGTTGTGTTCGTTGAAATTCGATCGCTCGTAAACACCACATTCTCCTGTGAGATAGTGACTCCATTATTTTACATTTATCTTGAGGAAAATGTCTTCAGTTTCGTGTCACATGACCAGATCTTTCTTCGGTTATCACAGCCAATCAGGTGCAGGGATTTGCTCTCCGTTCTTTTGTCTTGACCTCTGACCTCCTTATCCTTATTTTATGAATAATGACTAACACTTTAATATGTGACGCAACTACCGGGATGGGATTTTTACATATTCTGAGATGATTCATTACAAAATATGTGACGACACACTGGTTTAAAATAGTATTTAATAGTTAAGGATACATTAAAAAACTAACTTTTATTTTACTTTTAAAAGTGAAATATCCACATGTTGATGTTTCTATAACATCAAACGAATTTTTTTTTCTAATTATCAGTGTTTTTATGCTTATTTTAATGAATTAATTGTCTTTCATTGTCATGTCAGCAGAGAAAGTGTGAACCAAAGTTCAATGTTCAAAGATAAGACGTTCTTTAGGCCGCAGTTCATTCAGATCAGTGGGTAGAGATGAAGAAGAGAGTGCAGGCGGGGCGGCAGAGAAGAGACCGACATGAAGTCATGCATGTCACACACATACAGAGACACACACACACACACACACACACACACACGCACACACACACACACACACACACACATACAGAGACACACACACACACACACACACACACAACACACACACACACACACACACACAAACACACATACACACAGAGACACACACACACACACACACACACACACACATACAGAGACACACACATACAGAGACACACACACACACACACAAACACACAGAGACACACACACACACACCCCCCACACACACACACACACACACACACACACATACAGAGACACACACACGCACACACACACACACACACACACACACACACACACACACACACATACAGAGACACACACACACACACACAAACACACAGAGACACACACACACACACACACACACACACCCCCCACACACACACACACACACACACACACACACACACACACACACACACACATACAGAGACACACACACACACACACAAACACACAGAGACACACACACACACACACACACAAACATACACACACACACACACACACACACATACAGAGACACACACACACACAAACACACAGAGACACACTGACAACTATAGTTCATGTTTAGAGTTCTTAATCAACCTCTGTTTGTTTTTGGACTGTGGGAGGAAACCGGAGTGCCCGGAGTAAACCCACACACACACAAGGGGGGGAAACTATAAACTCAAGTGTCAGAGATCAAGAGGTTGTCATCGGGTTCGACTAGGAAGGATAAGGGAAAGTAAGACGATGTTTAAAAGGGATTGAGAACGAGTGGGTTGTCGCACAGGAAGTGAAGAGGAAGACGAACGAGGACGAGGAAGACGGTAAAGACGGGAAAGACGGACCAAAATGAATTAAAACAGGCTTTTAAATTAAATAACAAAGTTGAATCAGTGTTTATAAATCACTCCTATGTTTATTAGCACTATAATTCTCATTATTTTAAGTATATTCCTGTGTATTTTATTTTCATGATTTTTATTTCATTATATTATATTATATTTATATGTACTTGATGTCTTTTTATTATGTGTTTTTTTATGTTCAACCATCTTCTTTTTTAAAAAACATCTTCACGTGGAGTTGAGTCCATGAAGACATGAAGCTCTGACCACTTGAAAGAATCCTCCTCACACGCAAACTGTCAATCAAAATAAGAATAAATCCCGAGGATCCGCCGCAGGAGACGACGACACAAAGACGCTGAATTATAAAACCATGTTCATCGAACCACATGTTGTGTCTCCGGTCGACAAACACGACACATTCAAGAATTATTTTAGGGGGAAAAAAGAAGTGAGAACGTGTGTCAAGACCATTACTATTCTGTCCGTTGTTATCCATGCATGAGAGGATACTCAGAGTCGGGAGCGCAGCTTTTATCGACCTTCGGACGCCCTCCAGCGACCTTTTAGCATTAGCATTAGCATGTGTCGCTCTTTGTTTACTAGCCTCATTGTTTGTCTTCTAAGACGCAAGTTGTGCGACGTCTCTCCGTGTCTTTAACCCCCGAAACAAACACATCTTTGTGTTTAGACGAACCCAAAGAAACTCTGATTTCCTCCCCTGGCAGTGACGGCTAGCTTTGAACAATGAATATAATAAACAGTTAGCTTTCAAAAACTTTACCTGGAATAAAAAAATGTGATCGTGCTTAAAAGTTCTTCGATAAAGACCGTTCTGAAGCAACAAACGGATTTTAAAAAGTGCACAATTGTACAACAAATACATCCAAACATACATAAAAGCCTGTGAAACTGAAAAAAAATCTTGACACGTAAATATTTGACTCAAACATGTCATGAGTAAAATTAAATAGACAAGCTAAACGTGTAAAACGAAGAGCACGACCTGATTGGCCGAATTGTGCACATTTGTGTTTTCGTCTTTGAAGAAGAAAAACAAGTTATTGACAGTAATAAACATTAAATTTACGTCTAAAATTGCGTATTTTCAGAACTTGGATATACAAAGCAACCAATCAGAGCGTGTTCCTACAGGAACAGCATCATCATCATTTCAAATGTTTTCACATGTTTTTAAAATTTGCATTTCAAGTTTAATAAATTATAAAAAAACAATAAATAAACACTGCATAAATATCTGTAAATTAACCGATTTTTTTCAGTATTTGCAAGACAGAAAGTATTAAGACTTGTTTATTTTCATTTTGTTTATTTAATTTAAGTTTCCTTCAGAACTAACCTAAGAAGTAAGAACACACGTAGAGCTTGATCAGAAAGGGACGCACTCATCCCACAGGTCAGATTACGTTGCATTATAAGAGATTGTTCATCAACTTTTTGTGTGTTGTGGCGTCAGAAGTGGGATGTTACTGAGTTGAAATTGAAGAAAAAAACCGTCCACATCCGGCTCATCCGCACAATGAACGTTTAATTAACGAATATATTCATAGTTTTGTTTATAATTTCAGTCAATATTTTGGCATCATTTGTGGGTCATATTCGGTTTATTTCTCAGCAGAAGATGATGATGTTCACGTTAAAGAAGTGAAACAAACGGGTCCAGAGAACAAGGATGGGCAGCAAACAGAACAATAAAAGAGTTCCAGTGGGATCTTTATTTATTTAAGGACGCTCAAGTGAAAACAGATGCAACTTTTCCAACTGAAATACTTTCCATTTGAAGTCGTGTTTGTTCTGCTCGTGGAGCTTTTTCTTTACCGTGAGGTTTTTTTCCGGGAGCTTCGGAGCCGATGGAAGCAAACACACAAATCCTGCCGACATCCGAGACGTTCCCGGCAGCGACGGAGCGGGAGGTTGATGGTGCGACGCCAGCCGGAGTCTGAGCACGAGAGAAGCCACAAGAATGAGAAACAAAACATCTCTGACGTCTTGTTGAGACACAAACGTTCCAACGGTCTGAGAGCTGAACGGTGACCTCGTCCGACCTCTGGCTCTCCTCTGACGATCCTATACGAAGACGTGGATACAGTACACTTTTTCTTGATTTTACAACATATAAATGAGCAAATACTTTCTCTAATCAAACGTGAAAGTGTTTGTAGGAAAGTGTGTCTTAAAATATAAACAAAAATCAAACTTACATAAACAATAAACAATGAAGTAAGTAAGTAAGTAAGTAATTTTTATTTGTATAGCGCTTTTCCAGACCAGGGTCACAAAGTGCTTAAACAATCAAAACAATATTCAATAAAGTATATACTTTAAAGATCAAGATAAAACTGATAACACAACAGGAGTTCCAGAAAATCAAGGAAAAGCCTGAACCAATAAAAACGTCTTAAGATGTTTCTTAAAGGAGTCAGTAGATCATCAAACACAGATGTTTCTTGAAGGAGTCAGTAGATCATCAAACACAGATGTTTCTTGAAGGAGTCAGTAGATCATCAAACACAGATGTTTCTTGAAGGAGTCAGTAGATCATCAAACACACATGTTTCTTGAAGGAGTCAGTAGATCATCAAACACAGATGTTTCTTGAAGGAGTCAGTAGATCATCAAACACAGAGATGTTTCTTGAAGGAGTCAGTAGATCATCAAACACAGATGTTTCTTAAAGGAGTCAGAAGATCATCAAACACAGATGTTTCTTGAAGGAGTCAGTAGATCATCAAACACAGAGATGTTTCTTGAAGGAGTCAGTAGATCATCAAACACAGAGATGTTTCTTGAAGGAGTCAGTAGATCATCAAACACAGATGTTTCTTGAAGGAGTCAGTAGCTCATCAAACACAGATGTTTCTTGAAGGAGTCAGTAGATCATCAAACACAGATGTTTCTTGAAGGAGTCAGTAGATCATCAAACACAGATGTTTCTTAAAGGAGTCAGTAGATCATCAAACACAGATGTTTCTTGAAGGAGTCAGTAGATCATCAAACACAGATGTTTCTTGAAGGAGTCAGTAGATCATCAAACACAGATGTTTCTAGAAGGAGTCAGTAGATCATCAAACACAGATGTTTCTTGAAGGAGTCAGTAGATCATCAAACACAGATGTTTCTTGAAGGAGTCAGTAGATCATCAAACACAGATGTTTCTTGAAGGAGTCAGTAGATCATCAAACACAGATGTTTCTTGAAGGAGTCAGTAGATCATCAAACACAGATGTTTCTTGAAGGAGTCAGTAGATCATCAAACACAGATGTTTCTTGAAGGAGTCAGTAGATCATCAAACACATATGTTTCTTGAAGGAGTCAGTAGATCATCAAACACAGATGTTTCTTGAAGGAGTCAGTAGATCATCAAACACAGATGTTTCTTGAAGGAGTCAGTAGATCATCAAACACAGAGATGTTTCTTGAAGGAGTCAGTAGATCATCAAACACAGATGTTTCTTGAAGGAGTCAGTAGATCATCAAACACAGATGTTTCTTGAAGGAGTCAGTAGATCATCAAACACAGATGTTTCTTGAAGGGAGTCAGTAGATCATCAAACACAGATGTTTCTTGAAGGAGTCAGTAGATCATCAAACACAGATGTTTCTTGAAGGAGTCAGTAGATCATCAAACACAGATGTTTCTTGAAGGAGTCAGTAGATCATCAAACACAGATGTTTCTTGAAGGAGTCAGTAGATCATCAAACACAGATGTTTCTTGAAGGAGTCAGTAGATCATCAAACACAGATGTTTCTTGAAGGAGTCAGTAGATCATCAAACACAGATGTTTCTTAAAGGAGTCAGTAGATCATCAAACACAGATGTTTCTTAAAGGAGTCAGTAGATCATCAAACACAGATGTTTCTTGAAGGAGTCAGTAGATCATCAAACACAGAGATGTTTCTTGAAGGAGTCAGTAGATCATCAAACACAGATGTTCTTGAAGGAGTCAGTAGATCATCAAACACAGATGTTTCTTGAAGGAGTCAGTAGATCATCAAACACAGATGTTTCTTGAAGGAGTCAGTAGATCATCAAACACAGATGTTTCTTGAAGGAGTCAGTAGATCATCAAACACAGATGTTTCTTGAAGGAGTCAGTAGATCATCAAACACAGATGTTTCTTGAAGGAGTCAGTAGATCATCAAACACAGATGTTTCTTGAAGGAGTCAGTAGATCATCAAACACAGATGTTTCTTGAAGGAGTCAGTAGATCATCAAACACAGATGTTTCTTGAAGGAGTCAGTAGATCATCAAACACATATGTTTCTTGAATGAGTCAGTAGATCATCAAACACAGATGTTTCTTGAAGGAGTCAGTAGATCATCAAACACAGATGTTTCTTGAAGGAGTCAGTAGATCATCAAACACAGAGATGTTTCTTGAAGGAGTCAGTAGATCATCAAACACAGATGTTTCTTGAAGGAGTCAGTAGATCATCAAACACAGATGTTTCTTGAAGGAGTCAGTAGATCATCAAACACAGATGTTTCTTGAAGGAGTCAGTAGATCATCAAACACAGATGTTTCTTGAAGGAGTCAGTAGATCATCAAACACAGATGTTTCTTGAAGGAGTCAGTAGATCATCAAACACAGATGTTTCTTAAAGGAGTCAGTAGATCATCAAACACAGATGTTTCTTAAAGGAGTCAGTAGATCATCAAACACAGATGTTTCTTGAAGGAGTCAGTAGATCATCAAACACAGAGATGTTTCTTGAAGGAGTCAGTAGATCATCAAACACAGATGTTCTTGAAGGAGTCAGTAGATCATCAAACACAGATGTTTCTTGAAGGAGTCAGTAGATCATCAAACACACATGTTTCTTAAAGGAGTCAGTAGATCATCAAACACAGATGTTTCTTGAAGGAGTCAGTAGATCATCAAACACAGAGATGTTTCTTGAAGGAGTCAGTAGATCATCAAACACAGATGTTTCTTGAAGGAGTCAGTAGATCATCAAACACAGATGTTTCTTGAAGGAGTCAGTAGATCATCAAACACAGAGATGTTTCTTGAAGGAGTCAGTAGATCATCAAACACAGATGTTTCTTGAAGGAGTCAGTAGATCATCAAACACAGATGTTTCTTGAAGGAGTCAGTAGATCATCAAACACAGATGTTTCTTGAAGGGAGTCAGTAGATCATCAAACACAGATGTTTCTTGAAGGAGTCAGTAGATCATCAAACACAGATGTTTCTTGAAGGAGTCAGTAGATCATCAAACACAGATGTTTCTTGAAGGAGTCAGTAGATCATCAAACACAGATGTTTCTTGAAGGAGTCAGTAGATCATCAAACACAGATGTTTCTTGAAGGAGTCAGTAGATCATCAAACACAGATGTTTCTTGAAGGAGTCAGTAGATCATCAAACACAGATGTTTCTTAAAGGAGTCAGTAGATCATCAAACACAGATGTTTCTTAAAGGAGTCAGTAGATCATCAAACACAGATGTTTCTTGAAGGAGTCAGTAGATCATCAAACACAGAGATGTTTCTTGAAGGAGTCAGTAGATCATCAAACACAGATGTTCTTGAAGGAGTCAGTAGATCATCAAACACAGATGTTTCTTGAAGGAGTCAGTAGATCATCAAACACAGATGTTTCTTGAAGGAGTCAGTAGATCATCAAACACAGATGTTTCTTGAAGGAGTCAGTAGATCATCAAACACAGATGTTTCTTGAAGGAGTCAGTAGATCATCAAACACAGATGTTTCTTGAAGGAGTCAGTAGATCATCAAACACAGATGTTTCTTGAAGGAGTCAGTAGATCATCAAACACAGATGTTTCTTGAAGGAGTCAGTAGATCATCAAACACAGATGTTTCTTGAAGGAGTCAGTAGATCATCAAACACATATGTTTCTTGAATGAGTCAGTAGATCATCAAACACAGATGTTTCTTGAAGGAGTCAGTAGATCATCAAACACAGATGTTTCTTGAAGGAGTCAGTAGATCATCAAACACAGAGATGTTTCTTGAAGGAGTCAGTAGATCATCAAACACAGATGTTTCTTGAAGGAGTCAGTAGATCATCAAACACAGATGTTTCTTGAAGGAGTCAGTAGATCATCAAACACAGATGTTTCTTGAAGGAGTCAGTAGATCATCAAACACAGATGTTTCTTGAAGGAGTCAGTAGATCATCAAACACAGATGTTTCTTGAAGGAGTCAGTAGATCATCAAACACAGATGTTTCTTAAAGGAGTCAGTAGATCATCAAACACAGATGTTTCTTAAAGGAGTCAGTAGATCATCAAACACAGATGTTTCTTGAAGGAGTCAGTAGATCATCAAACACAGAGATGTTTCTTGAAGGAGTCAGTAGATCATCAAACACAGATGTTCTTGAAGGAGTCAGTAGATCATCAAACACAGATGTTTCTTGAAGGAGTCAGTAGATCATCAAACACACATGTTTCTTAAAGGAGTCAGTAGATCATCAAACACAGATGTTTCTTGAAGGAGTCAGTAGATCATCAAACACAGAGATGTTTCTTGAAGGAGTCAGTAGATCATCAAACACAGATGTTTCTTGAAGGAGTCAGTAGATCATCAAACACAGATGTTTCTTGAAGGAGTCAGTAGATCATCAAACACAGAGATGTTTCTTGAAGGAGTCAGTAGATCATCAAACACAGATGTTTCTTGAAGGAGTCAGTAGATCATCAATCACAGAGGAAGATCGTTCCAAAGCTTAACAACCCGGAGCAACATGTTATATCGAGTATCTGTCTTGAATTATTTAACTTTAAACTTGGTTTTAAAGCCAAAATGAGTCCAAACATCAGCTTTAAAAGCTGCTGGAGTCACTGTATCCTCTCATCCTCAGTCGTCGTTGGGATTTCACAGGATTCTCTTGTTCCTTTAGCTGCGGAGGACGTGACGAATGCTGCCATCTAGTGCCCGGAAGTTTAATTGCAACCCAAAAATGAACAAACGCTGTGAGGAATTGATATTGAATTGATATTGAATTAATATACACACATAAAATACAGGGTTTTTTTATGTTCTCTCTGATGTTTCCTTTTTTTTTTCATTCATTGCTGCCATTTCACCGGTTTTGTTGTAACTTCAGCACGGAGGAAAGGACGAATGTTGCCAACTAGTGGCCGGAAGTTTAATCGCAGCACACAAATGACTAAACGCTGTGAATATTTAAGTGTTAATTGTAAAATAACACATTGAATGTTTGTCTTTTAAACACACACTATTGAAATATAAACCATAAAATAACCTTGAATTTATTTAAAGTAAATCTCTTCTTTTTTTGTCAACACAGTATCAGGAATAAAAACATTGCAATTATATCGTTATATGGATATTTTGAAATTAAAAATCATGTGATGAAAAAAACACTCTTACAGTAAACTCTTATTTCTTTTGCATCAGTTGCAGCAGTAAACCGCACACTGATGGATAAAGGTTAACTCCTGGAGTGACGTCATGAGTAGGAAAATTTACGAAAACTTAATTAATTAATAAAATTTAATGTGAGCCAATAAAGCCAGTTGGGTTGACAAATAAAAGAGTTTCATTTTCATCTATTTTTTATTTATTAAAAACTAAATTAGATATAATTGTGTGTCTTCTTACTACACAATCATTTTTTCAAGCATATTTCCACAATAATAACATCATTTTATTACTTTAACAATATGTTTAAATCAAATAAAGGTTTTTTTTTACCAGCAGAATAAGTTAAGATATATTGTATTTAATATAAGATGATTAAAACATTTAATTAAATATATTATACAGCAGTTAGGGGAAAAAATTGTTATAGTTTTTTAAATTAAAAACCCAGGGGGAAGTAATTAGGTTTATTTGATCTAAAATGTGAGTCTCTTTCTGACATCTGTAGCTTTATTACGGACTTAAAAGTTGAATAAATGTAAAAATCTGTGTCTAAATTATTAAAAGAAATTAAGATTTAGAGAAAAAAAAATCGTCATGCCTGGAATGAAAAATAAAACATGTGTTGAATAATTTCATGAACTTAAAGAACAAAAAAAACGAGTCAAAGTTCCTCTTCCCGTGAGTTGTTGTTGATTCATTTTTTGTCGATAGTTACAGAGAGGAAAAACAAAAACAAACTCCATAAATTACTCTCAAATGAACAAACGCTTCTTAATGTCGAGCACATTTCTGGTCCTGCCCGGAGGATCGGCTCGTCCTCCAGTTCAAAGCGTCGGGTTCGAATCCTTGTTTTTCGGTTCTTTGGTTTCGCTCCGTACTCGTCGACGGTGAAGCTCTGGACACACATGTGGGACGACGGAGACCAGCTGCTTACCTTTTATGACCTCTGGACCAGAACCAGAGCCGGAGCGGAAGAGATCCCACCGGGGGGTTCCCCAGGTTTATGGAATTAAACGCTGATTAAGGAATTCTTTCAAAGGCCACCTCGTGAAAACTACTATCATGGGAATCATTAGCTGTCGTCGTCGTTGTTGTGTTTCGTCTGGAGCGACGTCAGGCAAGCATGTGACCCGAGGCTCGTTTGTTTACACTTCAGATCAGCCTGATGTGGGCCTTGAATGAGAAACACGTGTGACGTCGTACCTGCTGGTGCAATAGCCTCGTCGCCAGTGGACCATTAGTGTCCTTGGCTTCCTGTTTAAAAAACCTTGGCTTCCTGTTTAAAAAAATAAACAAAAACGTTATAAGAAAAGTATTAATCAATTTATTTTCATATCCAAGTTACACTTTTTTTTTCCAATTAGAACACAGCAATACAGATGATAATTCATAAAAAACAGATCAAATGACGTCGACTAAATTCCAGTTACTAAAGTTGAAAAGACACGATGGCGTTTTTTTAGAAACGGTTTAGAACCATTTATTCTCGACAATACTACACATATATACTTGTTACCACAGTATTACAACACCAGAGTCAAGTACTGGACAATACTACACATATATACTTGTTACTACACTATCACAACACCAGAGTCAAGTACTGGACAATACTACACATATATACTTGTTACTGCACTATCACAATACCAGAGTCAAGTACTGGACAATACTACACATATATACTTGTTACTACACTATCACAACACCAGAGTCAAGTACTGGACAATACTACACATATATACTTGTTACTACACTATCACAACACCAGAGTCAGGTACTGGACAATACTACACATATATACTTGTTACTGCACTATCACAACACCAGAGTCAGGTACTGGACAATACTACACCTATTTACTTGTTACTACACTATCACAACACCAGAGTCAAGTACTGGACAATACTACACATATATCCTTGTTACTACACTATCACAACACCAGAGTCAAGTACTGGACAATACTACACATATATCCTTGTTACTACACTATCACAACACCAGAGTCAAGTACTGGACAATACTACACATATATACGTGTTACTACACTATCACAACACCAGAGTCAAGTACTGGACAATATTACACATATGTACTTGTTACTACACTATCACAACACCAGAGTCAAGTACTCGACAATACTACACATATATACTTGTTACTACACTATCACAACACCAGAGTCAAGTACTGGACAATACTACACCTATATACTTGTTACTACACTATCACAACACCAGAGTCAAGTACTGGACAATACTACACATATATCCTTGTTACTACACTATCACAACACCAGAGTCAAGTACTGGACAATACTACACATATATACTTGTTACTACACTTTCACAACACCAGAGTCAAGTACTGGACAATACTACACATATACACTTGTTACTACACTATCACAACACCAGAGTCAAGTACTGGACAATACTACACATATATCCTTGTTACTACACTATCACAACACCAGAGTCAAGTACTGGACAATACTACACATATATACGTGTTACTACACTATCACAACACCAGAGTCAAGTACTGGACAATATTACACATATGTACTTGTTACTACACTATCACAACACCAGAGTCAAGTACTGGACAATACTACACATATATACTTGTTACTACACTATCACAACACCAGAGTCAAGTACTGGGCAATACTACACATATATACTTGTTACTACACTTTCACAACACCAGAGTCAAGTACTGGACAATACTACACATATATACTTGTTACTACACTTTCACAACACCAGAGTCAAGTACTGGACAATACTACACATTTATACTTGTTACTACACTATCACAACACCAGAGTCAAGTACTGGACAATACTACACATATATACTTGTTAGTACACTATCACAACACCAAAGTCAAGTACTCGACAATACTACACATATATACTTGTTAGTACACTATCACAACACCAGAGTCAAGTACTCGACAATACTACACATATATCCTGGTTTCTACAGTATCACTTTACTGTTCATCCTATCGTTGACCCTGTATCATGATAACACATTCTTGACAATACACACTCCTAGTTTGGGTTAAAGTTTGCTGATTTTTAGAATAACCATCTGGATCCTCAAATTAGTTGAAGATTTTCCTCCTTGAGTTTGAGACCCCGATCTTTTACCTTGCAAAGTCAGAACTCTGCGAACAACGTCAACTAAATTCCAGTTCCTTAAGTTGAAAGACAAGACATTTGTTTTAGAAACTGTTTAGAACCATTTATTATAAACTATCAAACGATTACAAACTAACCAAACATGTTATTGACGGTTCAAAGAGCCTCAAAACAAAAGATCAATTCCTGATCCTCGGAAAAAAACGATAAATTTCCTTCAATACACACTGGAAAATAAACCGAACAAATAATTATCATTTACCTCAGTAACATTTTAGGAGTCGACCAGGCTAGCATTAGCCTTTGTTAGCACGGTCCGCATGTAAATCCCAGTTTCTTCGGGCAAGAGGCGGGGGACACCCTGGACAGGAAGCCAGGACGGCCAGACAAAGACAAAAAACCTTTCACTTTTCAATTCCCGGAGTAAACCCACGCAACACGGGGAGAAACTGTCACAAGTTGCCTCCGTCTCAACCTGGAAGTGAACCGGCAACCTTCAAGCTGTGAGGCGATCCAAAAAAACCCCCCAAATAGTAAGAAATCGAATATACACAATACTACATTATAATCTCACTAAAAGCAGCCATCTTCTCCGAATTCTCGCCTCGGAAATTCCGACATCGTGAGGCGTTCCCCGGCTGGCGTAACCAGGAAATATTGAGAAAAACTGCGACACACCATTAAGTACGTGTTTCTACCTGTGCTGTGTCTCAAATCGCATACTAACGTACTAAAAGTTAGTATTTTTAGTGCGTTAGTGCGTCTCAATTGTTAGTATGCGAAATTTAGTGCGCCATGCATACTAAATTGGCGTACTAACACGCCCACAAAACTGAGCATGGTTCGATGGACACTAAACACACTAAACGTCCGCCATCTTAGTGACGTTTAAAACGGAAGTTACGTCATATATAAATGCATATATATATTCATATACTTACAGGTGCATTTTCAGCAGCAGTAGGAGGATAAACACGTCTTCGCTGCTGATACCAGCTTAAATATCTCGCCAATATTTAGATTCTCATATTTTTGCTTTATTTCTTTTTCCAAACTTGCAAAACGTGCTGCCAGCAGGTGGCGATAGTGTTCCTACAGCTGGTTGAAACATCATTAAATAGTAGTAGAAGAAGAAGCTGTCATGTGATTTCCGGTTAGTGTGTAGCAGCAGAGTTTGATTTGAGACATACTATCTGTGGAGAATTTGCGTACTAGTTAGTACGTACACTATCCTGATGCATACTAACTTCTAGCATACTAAGAGTAGTATGCGATTTGAGACACAGCACTGGTCTGGTCTCCTGCTGTGACATCACTGGCACCTGATTGGCCGTCGGTATGATGGCGATTCCAGGACATCAGAAGTCGACGATAACAACCTAAAGAAAGGTCAAGTTATCGGCAGAAAACGTAAACACAACCGTAAACACGAACAGTAGTGGTTAGTTAAGATGGTTACATACAGTAACCCGGCAGTGAAAACTCTTTGTACTTCATGTTTTATGTGATATATTTGATATTTAACTGCCTCCAAAAAACTAGCAACAACTTTCCTCGGACGCACTCGTGGACAGGCTTGAGTTCTTTCAGTGACTCGAGGGTATTTGGGTAACAATTCATATCGTCCGCCTTAGAAACAAAATAAAATCAGGAGGAACAAACGCCACAGATGTGCAGAAGAAGAAGTTCAGGGTCAGTCAAAAGAGGGGGTGCCGAGAGGTGCCGGGGGGTGACGGTCCACTCTGACCAGCTTCTGTTATGAAACGGAATTCTCACCTCATCCATCTTAGTCCGGCGGAAGAGTCTCCCGGGCCCTCTTCCCCTCGACCCTCTCGCCGCTCAGCCGTCTTGACGTCTCACTGCTGGTGACACCGAGGAATGCGGGTCGTCCCAGATAGGAGCGTATCCGGTTACAACCCGGGCCAGTTCCTCGAGGCGGCGCCGGGCTGAGGACCAGGAGGGAAACTTGGATGAAACTTGTATTCAAGGAACTGCTCGTCCTCCTTCACTGAGTCCTTAAACTCATCATTACCTCATAAAAGTTTGGACCAGTGAGCGTCACTTTGACATCGAGTCAGTCTGGGTTCGGAGCGAGAGAAAAGATCCAAGAACTTCTTTCACAATAACAACGTTCAACCACTCTGAATACAATATTTTCAGCTTGTTCATTTTCTTTCCTGCAATAACACTTCCGGCCACTAGATGGCAGCAGACATTACGTCCTGCGCAGCTGAAGGAACAATGAGATCTCGACGACGACTGAGGACGAGAGGATACAGTGACTCCAGCAGCTTTTAAAGCTGATGTTTGGACATATTTTGGTTTGAAAACAAATGAAATCAGTTACGACTTCGTCAAGAGTCATGTGGTCTGTAAATACTACAACACCAGAGTCAAGTACTGGACAATACTACACATATATACTTGTTACTACACTATCACAACACCAGAGTCAAGTACTGGACAATACTACACATATATACTTGTTACTACACTATCACAACACCAGAGTCAAGTACTGGACAATACTACACATATATACTTATTACTACACTATCACAACACCAGAGTCAGGTACTGCACAATACTACACATATATACTTATTACTACACTATCACAACACCAGAGTCAAGTACTGGACAATACTACACATATATACTTGTTACTACACTATCACAACACCAGAGTCAAGTACTGCACAATACTACACATATATACTTATTACTACACTATCACAACACCAGAGTCAGGTACTGCACAATACTACACATACATACTTATTACTACACTATCACAACACCAGAGTCAAGTACTGGACAATACTACACATATATACTTGTTACTACACTATCACAACACCAGAGTCAAGTACTGGACAATACTACACATATATACTTGTTACTACACTATCACAACACCAGAGTCAAGTACTGGACAATACTACACATATATACTTGTTACTACACTATCACAACACCAGAGTCAAGTACTGGACAATACTACGCATATATACTTGTTACTACACTATCACAACACCAGAGTCAAGTACTGGACAATACTATACATATATACTTGTTACTACACTATCACAACACCAGAGTCAAGTACTGGACAATACTACACATATATACTTATTACTACACTATCACAACACCAGAGTCAAGTACTGGACAATACTACACATATATACTTATTACTACACTATCACAACACCAGAGTCAAGTATTGGACAATACTACACATATATACTTGTTACGACACTATCACAACACCAGAGTCAAGTACTGGACAATACTACACATATATACTTATTACTACACTATCACAACACCAGAGTCAAGTATTGGACAATACTACACATATATACTTGTTACTACACTATGACAACACCAGAGTCAAGTACTGGACAATACTACACATATATACTTGTTACTACACTATCACAACACCAGAGTCAAGTACTGGACAATACTATACATATATACTTGTTACTACACTATCACAACACCAGAGTCAAGTACTGGACAATACTACACATATATACTTATTACTACACTATCACAACACCAGAGTCAAGTACTGGACAATACTACACATATATACTTATTACTACACTATCACAACACCAGAGTCAAGTATTGGACAATACTACACATATATACTTGTTACGACACTATCACAACACCAGAGTCAAGTACTGGACAATACTACACATATATACTTGTTACTACACTATCACAACACCAGAGTCAAGTACTGGACAATACTACGCATATATACTTGTTACTACACTATCACAACACCAGAGTCAAGTACTGGACAATACTATACATATATACTTGTTACTACACTATCACAACACCAGAGTCAAGTACTGGACAATACTACACATATATACTTATTACTACACTATCACAACACCAGAGTCAAGTACTGGACAATACTACACATATATACTTATTACTACACTATCACAACACCAGAGTCAAGTATTGGACAATACTACACATATATACTTGTTACGACACTATCACAACACCAGAGTCAAGTACTGGACAATACTACACATATATACTTATTACTACACTATCACAACACCAGAGTCAAGTATTGGACAATACTACACATATATACTTGTTACTACACTATGACAACACCAGAGTCAAGTACTGGACAATACTACACATATATACTTGTTACTACACTATCACAACACCAGAGTCAAGTACTGGACAATACTACGCATATATACTTATTACTACACTATCACAACACCAGAGTCAGGTACTGCACAATACTACACATATATACTTATTACTACACTATCACAACACCAGAGTCAAGTACTGGACAATACTACACATATATACTTGTTACTACACTATCACAACACCAGAGTCAAGTACTGCACAATACTACACATATATACTTATTACTACACTATCACAACACCAGAGTCAGGTACTGCACAATACTACACATATATACTTATTACTACACTATCACAACACCAGAGTCAAGTACTGGACAATACTACACATATATACTTGTTACTACACTATCACAACACCAGAGTCAAGTACTGGACAATACTACACGTATATACTTGTTACTACACTATCACAACACCAGAGTCAAGTACTGGACAATACTACACATATATACTTGTTACTACACTATCACAACACCAGAGTCAAGTACTGGACAATACTACGCATATATACTTGTTACTACACTATCACAACACCAGAGTCAAGTACTGGACAATACTATACATATATACTTGTTACTACACTATCACAACACCAGAGTCAAGTACTGGACAATACTACACATATATACTTATTACTACACTATCACAACACCAGAGTCAAGTACTGGACAATACTACACATATATACTTATTACTACACTATCACAACACCAGAGTCAAGTATTGGACAATACTACACATATATACTTGTTACGACACTATCACAACACCAGAGTCAAGTACTGGACAATACTACACATATATACTTATTACTACACTATCACAACACCAGAGTCAAGTATTGGACAATACTACACATATATACTTGTTACTACACTATGACAACACCAGAGTCAAGTACTGGACAATACTACACATATATACTTGTTACTACACTATCACAACACCAGAGTCAAGTACTGGACAATACTACACATATATACTTATTACTACACTATCACAACACCAGAGTCAGGTACTGCACAATACTACACATATATACTTATTACTACACTATCACAACACCAGAGTCAAGTACTGGACAATACTACACATATATACTTGTTACTACACTATCACAACACCAGAGTCAAGTACTGCACAATACTACACATATATACTTATTACTACACTATCACAACACCAGAGTCAGGTACTGCACAATACTACACATATATACTTATTACTACACTATCACAACACCAGAGTCAAGTACTGGACAATACTACACATATATACTTGTTACTACACTATCACAACACCAGAGTCAAGTACTGGACAATACTACACATAGGTTCTTCTACTGTATTCTTCAGGTCAGAGTTTAACGATAAAAAAACATTTATTTAAAACCTGCCTGAGTGTTTCATGATGACATCACTCGTGGATTATCTCCTGAAGACATCTTGGATGAAGGTCCACGGATCCACCTGCTCCTCTTCGATTCCACGACTTGGATCTTCTGTGATTTGCAAACGTCTCCTGAGAAGATCCTTCACGATAACAGATGAACTTTTTCAAGACCAGACGTCGCTGCTTCGCCAACAACATCTGCAGAAAACATATTTCCCGCAGCAGGAACCTGCGTAGAAGATCCTGACCTGAGCTCTGGTCTCCTGAGCTTCATCAGGGACGGACCCGGAGGACCTGGAGGACCTGGAGGACCACGTGGATCGAGACGCTTCCAAAAACCACGATGACAGATCGAGTCAAAGCTCGACGAACTCATATAAACGATAATCAGGATTATTTTTGACGTGTCTTTCAAATATTCAGCACGTTATATTTCCACCGCATTCGCTCGCACTTTACCCACAATCCTTCATTGTTCTTCTCACGTGTGAAAGTGCGGTTCTCTGCTGCAACGGATTGGGAAAAAAATCGGCAAAAATACTAACATTTTTTGATGAAATTACTTCTAATCTCGAAAGTATGGAGATAGATTTGCTGCTTTATTATTCAACACAAAATGCTTTAATATTATTTATTTTTGAAAGATTGTAATTAAAAACAGTTGCTCAAATAAAAACGTTTATTTTCATAATAAAGACGTATTTTAATCAAAAAACTATTACAAATACAAAATGACATTTTTTCACGTCAATAAAAGAACAAAAACCGTTTTTTTTACTTACATTTTTATTGCAACATTAAAAAAAGAAAATGGGGATTGAAGCAGTTTTTTCTTTTAAATTTTTAGATATATTTATTTAATTTAATTTAAATCAAATCACATTTCTATAGAGTGTATAAGTGTGTAGTTTTATTTTTAATTTCCATTATTCATTACTTGTCTCTGAACTTGACTATAGGGATTTTTTTCAGGGATTTTTTTCAGGGATTTTTTTCCTGCGTATTTAGAAATTCTGCGAATTTTATATACAAAAAAATTACCTATAATTTCAAGCTCATTTTAATCAGAATAGTTTTGGGCGATAATAACATCATTTATTACTTTAGCTTCAACTTTTTAAATAATCAGAAAAAAATACATTAATAACCAGTAAAAAAAAGTACAGAAATATTGTGTTTAAAATTAGATTTGAATCAAGTTAAATATATTATAAATCAGTAAAAATAAAATGTTGGATTTTTAATTGAAAATCTGAAAACATAA
Source organism: Callionymus lyra (assembly GCF_982586985.1). Taxonomy (NCBI): domain Eukaryota; kingdom Metazoa; phylum Chordata; class Actinopteri; order Syngnathiformes; family Callionymidae; genus Callionymus; species Callionymus lyra. The sequence goes on along the minus strand of NC_141831.1, from coordinate 5,501,293 downwards.
TCAGTAATTAACGTGATTTTTTTTTCCAGATTCTAAAAGTATTTAATAATGATTTAAGTCTTAAAAAAGTACTTCATTAAACTTGTTAAAATTTGGTGAGTTTTTTTCTACCATCAAAAAATACTGGTTATTAAAATTAGATTAAATTAATGGGTTTTTTTAATCATCAAACAACAATATTTGTTAATAAAGGTCGATATTTAGAAGAAACTAAAAAAGAAAGTGAAGAAAAATAAAGAAAAATTTGATTTTAACTTTAACCTTTTATTATTATATCGATCTTTTTGAATATTTTAACATAAAAAACAATAAAATAAAAGCACTAATGACAGTATTTGTGTGATTTACTGATTAAAAGTAGATTCTTCTGCTGCGTTCAAGTGTAAAAAATGACGCAGTACAATAAAAGCTCATAAAAAGTAAAAGTACGCACGAATCTAAAGCATCAACAAACCGAACTCTTGACGTCTTAAAAGTGTAAGAATAATAAAACGTCTGCAGCAACTTGAAAAACAAGTTTCTGCAGCTGAAACTTTTTATTCAATCAAGAAACAAAAGTGTTTCGTGCGAAGAAAGAAAAAGTGGTTTTGAGTGACTCATGAAAACTTCCTCCTCCGGGGACGGCGAGCGACGGCGCTCCAGACATGACTAATCGAACACAGCATCAGGCGCTACTATCAGATAAAAACACTCTTGATTTATTTTGGAGACGCTGCTTCCAAATATTCCCTTTTTCGTCGTCGACTTTTTCTGTCTTCGCTGCCGACGCACATCTGCAACACTTTAATAAAAACAAGTCTGTGTTTTGTGGTTGTTTTCCTGCAGGAGCCTCAGATCGGAGGCCAAGTCTCTGCAGGAGGTTTTTTAAAAAATCTAACTTTTTTAAAACCATAAGAGTTGATGTTCATGTTTGTTATTACATTCAAACACATGTCAATCAAAAGAAAGTTGCTTTAATGAAATTATTTAAAAAGTGGCTTCGATAAAAAATATTTTAAATACAGGAATAAACGCTTTTTTAATTGATACTATTTTTTGATCGAAGTAATATCTATTCTTTATTGAAGCTACTTTTGTGTTGCAATTAAAGTTCCAGTCGCTAGATGGCAGCAGTCATTACGTCGCTAAAGGAAGAATGAAATCCCAGTGATGACTGAGGACGAGAGGATACAGTGACTCCAGAAGCTTTTAAAGCTGATGTTTGGACATATTTTGGTTTAAAAACAAATGAAAGCAGTTACGACTTCGTCAAGAGTCATGTGGTCTGTAAATACTACAACACCAGAGTCAAGTACTGGACAATACTACACATATATACTTGTTACTACAGTATCACGACACCAGAGTCAAGTACTGGACAATACTACACATATATCCTTGTTACTACACTATCACAACACCAGAGTCAAGTACTGGACAATACTACACATATATCCTTGTTTCTACAGTATCACAACACCAGAGTCAAGTACTTGACAATACTGCAAATATATTCTTGTTACTACACTATCACAACACCAGAGTCAAGTACTTGACAATACTACACATATATCCTTGTTACTACACTATCACAAAA
>NC_141831.1:5457217-5494717 GCF_982586985.1 Callionymus lyra | reverse complement strand
ACTCAGATCCTGCACTTCATCCTGGCAGAGGATCTGGTTCTGGTTCTGGTCCATGACACGCAGTCAAGGTCAGCATCGGGTGGTTTTCAAGACTCTGACATCGACTGGTTTTCCTCTCCAGTCTGTTTCTGTGAGTCGCAGCCAAAGTTCTGACGCGATCACATGACCTGGACCTCCAGCAGAGGAACATCCAGAAGAACAAACGTTTGATTCACTTGAAAGAAACAACGTGTGAGAAAACTATTCAAATTACACTTTCACTGTAAAAATAAAATAATGTTTTTACAACAATTAAATGGTCTTTTAATTAACTATTAATAATTCAAACGTTCTTTTTGATCCTCAATTACAAACCTTTTTTTTTATTAACCTAATAATGATTTGATATTTTAGTTTTCAATATTTACATTGTAATATAACATTATTACAATTAAATGTATATTATTTTCATGCATTATTATCAATATTATCGAAATTTAAAATATTTTCACCTGTTTTTTTTCATGAAAAAATTGAATTTAAAGTATTTTCATTTAGATCCATTTTTTTTTTACACTTAATATCCCTTTGCTTTTAAATTGTATTTTCCTCACATAATTTTAATATTACTTGTTGTTAATATTCTGCCAATATTTTAATAATGATAGAAAGCAATAAAAAAATCCAAATAATTAATTTTAATTAGCTGATCGCAAAGTGCTTATCGTTAGCTTGGCATTAGCAACTCGCTAACATTAGCATCTTCACAGATTGAAAGTCGCTTAGTAAAATCATTTAATATAATTTATCTTTTTTATTTAAAAGGTTCATGTAACTATAAAAAGTTATATACAATAACAAAATATGACATATTTGTCCCAAAAAAATTCCCAGATTTTTAGCAAATCATGACAAAAAACCTTTAAAACAAATCTTTGGTTTTTAGTATAACTTTGTGTTGCAATTAAAGCTCTAGCCACTGGATGGCAGCAGTCATTACGCGGCCAAAGGTACGATGAGATCCTGGCGATGTCTGAGGACGAGAGGATACAGTGGACATATTTTAGTCCAATTTAAATACACAAAATGTTTTTTTTCTTGTCAGAAGAAATTGTTAAATAATATTTATTTTTATTATTAGTTTATTATATTATGTTTGTTAATGTTGAATGTTTATTTACCTTTAATTTTAAAAAAATTAAAATAGAATTTAAAAAAATTAATATACAGTATATTTTATCATTAGTATTATTACTTTAGAAAATGCGTGGAATTATGTTTATTATGGATTGTATTACTAAAATTATTGTTTTTTTTTTAATAATAATATCGTGCAGTTTTTACCAAGTAAAATGAAAATACCAAGTAGTATTATTTCAAATAATCTATTTAGAGACGTTCTTGGGGAATCATCTAATCTTTAACTTGTTCCAGATCTTCTTCAACGGATCCAAACCATGACATCGTCCATAAAGAATGAGCTTCAGGCCCAAAGAGAGGTTTGACGGGAGAAGAAGGACCAGGAGAGTCAGGTGGTCTTGAAGGTACAAAAGCTTCATTTTCGACGAGGCTCATACTTGACCTTCCTACTAAATCAGCGTCTGGCCTCGGAACAGTTTTTCTCCCAGATCTGCCAACTATGTGCCTTCGGGTCCTGGACCTGGGCCAGTGTCAGCTAAAGGGGGGCTAGTGGTCCGGGGGCCCATGTGGTCCTGGTCCTGGTGCACGTGGACGGTTGTTGTGTGGATGGTAAACACAGCTGTGCACAGAGGTGACACTCGAGGTGAGGACAAGCTCGCACACAAAAAAAAAATCTGGCTGACGCTACTGGAAAATCGCCAAGTCAGCATTTTTTAAAACCTCGTCTCCGCCGGTCCTTCATCTCTTCCGCAGATTGGATGCGAATAATTAACCGGATCCCGAGCAGCTACGCAAACATGTCGACGTTCCACAGAAAACAAACGTTTAGCGATTGTTCGTCCGAGTCAACATGTGACGACTGTTGAGCAGAAACATCTGAACGTCGTCCAGATCCTGCCGTGAGACCCGAGCTCACGTCGCACTAGAACGTCAGTCGAGGAAATACATACGAGATGATTTATTCCCACGTACGCGCCTGTCTCGTGCACTTCTCTAAGTGCACTGTAATACAGTGCACTTACTTGTTCAGTGCTCAAATTGCTGCTACACACTTACAGGAAATGACTCGACAGCTTCTTCTTCTACTACTTTTTAACGCTCATCGTCGCTACCAGTCGTTGAAATACTATCATCGCGGTAAGTCCTGGCAAGATGACAAACATTTGTCAGTCGCAGCAACTACTAGTTACGTTATGTTAACTAAAAAGACGTCTCTGGAATGTCTTGGTAAAGTTGCGGAGACTTATTTGATGATTTTACTAATCGTTCGCTAATTGTGGATCATAATGTAATCGATAAACGTTAGCTAATTGTTAATTTCAAGCGTATTGCTGATCCTTAGCTAATTGCTTATCGTTTTCTAATTGCTAATCCTTAGCTAATTGCTTATCCTTATCTTATTGCTTGTTGTTAGCTAATTGCTATTCGTTAGCTAACCGCTAATCATAAGCTTATTGCTAATCATTAGCTTATTGCTAATCATAAGCTTATTGCTAAACCTTAGCTAATTGCTTATTGTTAGCTAATAGATAATTCTTAGCTAATTGCTAATCATAAGCTAACTGCAAATCGTTAGCTAACTGCTAATCATAAGCATATTGCGAATCCTTAGCTTATTGCTAAACCTTAGCTAATTGCTAATCGTTAGCTAATTGCTAATCATAAATTATTGCGTATCCTTAGCTAATTGCTGATCGTTAGCTAATTGCTAATCATAAACTTATTGTGAATCCTTAGCTAATCGCTAAACCTTAGCTAATTGCTAATCCTAGTAATCACTATTTTTTCAATCATAACTTTTTTTCTATTTCTGATTAAATTCAAATATTTAAAATGTATAACACTTTATTTGTAAAATAAAACAATAATAAAAATATATATATATACTGTATATATGTATATACATCGAGGAGACTCTAGTCTTGGTGATAAAAGGTCCTTAAGAATTCACTCATTACAAATTGGGTTGAGGTCCGTTCCATCTGCTGCATCTGTATCTTGACCACAGCAGCACCTGGGAAGCACCTGGATTGGAGCCGCCAACCTCAGCTCAGTATCAAGAAAAAGAAGAAAAACTCCAGGTTGTCAAAAGAGATCAGTAGGAATTTATTTGCTGTCAATACATGTACAGTCTTTTTTTTTTTTCTTTTTTTTACATCCATCAATGAACCGGCGTTCGTCTAAAAGTTCCTCCACGAGTATAAAAACTGCATCCGAGACAAACGTCAAGTGGAATTTAAGGATCTTGAAGGAGCTTTTCCAGCGAACGTGTCGTTTTTTACAGCCGTTGGTGAAGAAAACAGAGGTAGAAGCATTTTTCCTGCTAAACAAGAAGGAATAAACACAGAGGACCACGTGGTTCTGCAGGCGTCGAGACGAGGTCCTCCGAGAACATTCGTTGAGACTTGATCTGCTGCTCGGGCCGAGGCCTCAAGTCGCTTCCTCACAACCGTCTCGCTTCACAGTAAAATACTTGTAAGATCCCGACGCCTGAAGCTCGTCCTTCCAAAGACACGGAGGTGTTTTCGGGGTCGAAACCCAAACGATCCTTCATTTTTTGACAAAAAAAAAAAATTCTTAAGAAACTTTCCTTGTTTCTCCTCGTTTCTTATAAATAAAGCTAAACACTAACTCGCTCACACATTGGCACAAAAGTCTCTAAAAGCGAGGAGACGCACACGCATACACAACACCATCGTCGGCGTACAATCAAATATACATCGATGCAAATACACAAAAAACACTGAGCTCCGCGCCTGGAATCGTGGACTGGATTCTTGACTCACCATTTTATATCAAAAATATATAAAAATAAATGAAAACTTATGGAATGGCGGAGGAGGAGGAAGGGGTAGGGCGACTAAAATCCCCATCTCTCGGGGCTGATGTCACGGCATGAGTCAGTTCTGCCGGGTCAGTTAGATCCAAGGTTGGTTTGGAAGAGGAACCAGATAATGAGTTTATATTGTCCAACGTCCAACCAGAGGATCAGCGTCTTCTGGCCTGCCAGGAAGGAAGTCGCCACAGACTCTTAAGTGCAGTTTCGTCGTCGGCTGCTCCTGACCGGCGTCAACAAAGGTGAGACTACCATCTCAAAACCGGGCCCCCTGATCTAGTAACACAACACCCATTTGAGGTTCTACTTTAAATAACAGGAGTTCATCAAGTGCCGTCAAGAGCTTCAAACTGGACGTCCAGACATTTTTTTAACCGATAGTCTCTTCATAAATAGTTCCAGAGAGTTTTCATATTCTCATCTCGTGATCAGGACTATGGTCTAGCGACGGCTCTCTCGTGCTTATCATGGACGCCGAAGGACCCTGGTTGACCCCGAAGGGCGAGACGGCGGGCGATCGTGCCGCCAACGGAGACAGGGACGGGGAGAAACTGGGGGACATCGCCGCGGAGGAAATGGACCCCTCGTGACTTATGGGGGACCTTCGCAGAGCCGCTATGTGAGGGAATGTCCGTCCGATCACCTTGGGGGGGACAGACATGGCTCCGGGGTGAGCCACCGACGTTATGAGAGGAGGGGGGTCGATCCTGGGTTTGGGATCCACTTTGGGTTTTGGCTGAAAAGGCGCTCGGGGGTTTTGCTGAGCGGTTTCATCCTTCAGTCTCGCGATCTCGGTGAAGACGTTAGCCAGAGGCTGGAACTGCGGGCACCAGTTGAGTAGATAATCCCAGTTATAGCTTCCTCGTAGCTCCTCGTCGCTGGCAACGATGGCAGTGAGAGAACCGTCCACTGACGGTTTACCATCTTCGGGGAAAGGATAATCTTTCGGAAGGGAGATGTTGAGGCCCCGGCCGACTCCCAGGTACCCGCCTCCCTCGTCCCTGTAGACCGGGAGCTGGCCGGAGAGTAGCGTCCCGCTGAGACTGCCTCCTAGTTTCTTTCCTTTGAACCAGGTGCTGCCCTCCAGGGCTGCGGGTTCACAGGAGATATCCGACAGTTGGTCGGCGTCCTGCTGGATCCCGGAATCCGGCCCCCGAGCCGAGATGTGCTCCTGCATGGACGATGTGATGGAAGCGACACGTGGGTATTCGTTAATCATCCTGATTTCGTCGTCCTCGGCCGCCTCCGCTGATCCTCTTCCGCTGGAATGGGAGGGGTCCAAAGATCCCCCTCTGGTGTAGGGACTCGCTGCAGCTCCGCCTTGATCTCCGGAGTATCCCGGCAACGCCTGATGGTAAATCCTCTCCGCCCCGGCGTTGCAGTCGTCCAGTTTGTTCAGAGCCGTCCCCGATGACACGGTTCTGTTCCCCGTGTCTTGGCCTTTCTTTCGCCTGCGGGACTTGACGAGGAACACCACCACGGCCAACACCACCAGCAGCACAATGATGCCGAGCGAAACTGCGATGATGCTGATGAGCAGGAAGTTGACGTCGGGTGCCAGACCAAAGTTGGTGTTGGTGACGTCAACGGTGACCTGGGCCGCCGAGGTGCGAGATGTGTCGAGAGGACTGTTGGCTTTGACTTCCAGGGACATGAGTCTGGTTTCTCTCTTGGCGCGACTTGACCCGCTGCTAGAACTGCTGCTGGAACTGTCGAGTTTGAGGGAAATCACTCCAGTGGTTTTGTTCACGTCGAAGTACGGGGAGGTGGTGGGAAGAGAATAGAGCACAATACCATCCACCCCTTCGTCCTCGTCGTTGGCGTTGACCTGTCCGATGCTATGGCCTTTCCTGGCTCCTTCCGGAACTTCGAAAGCAAATTCCGACGACGTGAAGAGAGGGTCGTACTCGTCCTCACCGGTGACGAACACCTGGACGGTCACTGTCGCAGAATGGTTTCCTGAATCCACCGCCAGAGCAACAAAGTTGAAGGAATTGATCTTCTCGAAGTCAAAAGAAGTTTTACTCCTGATTTCACCAGAGTTCTGGTCGACGGTGAAGCTTTCGCGGCCCGCTCCGGACCGCTCCACCATGTAGTACTTGACTTGGCCGTATATTCCCGTGTCGTGGTCGATGGCGTGAAGGACAGTCACACCCGAGTTGGGCGGCTGGTTTTCTCTTATACTCGCAGTAAGGACCTCAACGGGGAAAAAGGGATGATTGTCATTCACGTCCTTGACCTCCACGATGACGGGCGCCACAGCGAAGTGACCCTGGCCGTCCGTGGCCTGGACTATGACCACGTGGGTGGACCGGTGCTCGCGATCGAGGGCCTGCTGGAGTCGTAAGGCTCCGGACCATTGGTCGACGGAAAAGAGGTTCACCTCATCCCCTGAACTGATGGAGAACTGGACCTCGGCATTAGGAGTGGAGTCGGGGTCTGGCAGGGAGAAAAGACATTTAAGTATAAACAGATATAACATTTCAAGATTACTGAGTGAAAACTAGTCCAGTTCCTTACCCGTCGCAATCAGCCGTATGATCTCAGTCCCTGCAGCGGCGCCTTCGCTCAGCGACACGGTGTATTCTGTCCTGCTGAACACCGGCGGGTTGTCATTAACGTCGCCGATGCTGATCACGGCGGCCACACTGGAGCTCTTCTGCGGGACCCCTCGGTCCGAAACTACGACCGTCAGATTGTAGAGCGACTTCGATTCAAAGTCCAGCCCTTCGGCCAACAGCAGCGTCCCCACGGTCTGAAACCCTCGACCCTCCAGGAAGCGCACGCTGCTTTCGATCTGGAACACGTTGCCCTCGTTCCCGTTGGCGATGGCAAAGTCGAAGCCGCAGTTCTCGCGGGAGAGGTCGCTGTCGAACGCCTCGAAGGTCAGAATGGTTGACCCGGGGATGGTGTCCTCCGAGACCGTGGCCCTGTAACACATCACTCTTTTAAGAAACTGAAATTTAAACAAGTTCCAGGTTTGTCTGTGTGAACTGACCTGTATTCTGATTGGTGGAAAACGGGAGCGTTGTCGTTGACGTCAGATATCTGCACTTGGACAGTTGTGACCGAGGAGAGTGAAGGGGAACCACCATCACTGGCCTCGATGACGATACTGACAGACGGGCGTTCGGGGTCGAACTCCGCTCTGTGGTTGATGAACAACGTTCCTGGATGGTGAAACCAAAAGGGGGTCAAAAACCAGGAAAAACAACCCAGTTTCTTATAATTTTGAGTATCTACCATTATTTTGGTCGATATAAAATCCATCTTGAGTGGACGATGTGATTCTGTACGTGATCTTTCCGTTCTCCCCAGAGTCCCGATCGGTCGCCGTCACCGTGATGACTGCACTTCCTGCTGGCGTGCGCTCAGGTAAGCTGACCTGTTGAGAGTTTGAAAACTGTTAAAAACCGGATCAAAATGCTCGCCTCTGATGAACGCTCACCTGGTAAAGGTCGTGGGTGAACTCCGGGACGTTGTCGTTCACGTCCTCCACCAGGATGGTGATGTTGGCCTCGGCCTGATGCTGGCTGTCCGTGGCCCTGACGGTGACCGTGTACCAAGTCTTCTCCTCAAAGTCGAGCGGGGCAGTGAGAGAAACTCCTCCGCTGTAGCGATGGATGCCGAATTTCCCCAGCGCCGTGGGGTCCAGTTGCAAAGAGTAGGCGAGAGCGGGGCTGGAATCTACATCGTTACCGGTCACTAGAGTGATCTCGGTTCCGATCAAAGTGTCTGAGGGAGAAACAGAAAAACCATCTCAGCAGGTTTTCCCACGCACAACAACCAGGCTGTAAATCACACTTGCTCACTTTCAGGAACATGGATCTCCTTGGGCAGAGGAATAGTCGGGCTGTTGTCGTTTTGGTCAATTATTATCACAGTCAGTGTTGCTGAGCCAGCGAGTCGAGGACTTCCTCTGTCTGTTGCCGTGACGACCAGCCTAGAAAACACACTTGTTTATACACACATGTACTGCAACAAGCATCACACGCGGCAAAAAAAAAAGTCTCACTTGGTCTGTGTGAAGATCTCACGGTCCATTATGGCGGCGGTGGTGATGCTTCCAGTCACTGGGTCGATCTTGAATAAGCCGCTTATCCCCGACGACTGGATGGAGTAGGTCACCTGACCGTTCTGGCCTTGGTCCACATCCTCAGCGACCACCTGGGGACGGTAAAGAGATCCGTTTTATAGAAGGTGCCAAGTTTTTTAAAGCAGACCTCTCAGCACCTGTATGATGGGCATTTCATATCCCTGAGCTTCTCTCATGTAGGCCACGTAGTTCTGCAGCTGGAAGCGGGGAAGGTTGTCGTTGACGTCCTGCAGGACCAGGTTTATGGCCATGAATGATGTGGAGGAAACGGTCTCAGCCTTGACAACCAGACGCAGTTTGGGAGTGTCTTCGAAGTCCAATCCTTTGGAGCTATGCACCATGATTTCACCTGGAACAAGGAGGAATATTTAGACGACAGGCCAAAGCATCCTGAGGAGAAATCGAAGATCACCTGTGGATGACGTGATGGTAAACGACTGTTTCCTGTTTCCGCTGAAGATGCTGTAGCTGATTCCCTTTCGTGAGCCGTCGGGGTGTTGAGCTTGAGCTTGAGCCACGGCTGTGCCTGAAAGAAAAGCGGAACTAAATGAACTCACTTTCTCCAACGTATGAAAATAACTAAACTCTGACTGAAATCTTACCTTTCATGGCATTTTCCTGTAGGCTGACGTCTCTGGCGTTCCTGGAGAAACGAATTCCGTTGTACTCCACCTCCTTCACGAAGATCACCACCACCCCCTGCGCCGACTGAGCCGGACTCCCCTGGTCCATGGCCTCCACGATGAGCGTCCGCTGGGCCTGGGTCAGCTGCGCCAGCGGCTCCGTGGCTTGTATCTCGCCGGTCAGCGAGTTGATGCTGAAGCCCTTCACTGCGGTGGCGAAGCGGTAAAACACAGAACCGTTGGCTCCAAAGTCTTTGTCGTCGGCCTTCATGGTGGCCAGGACCCGTTGAGAATTCCTGCTGGACACTTCGATGACCAGAGGGTCCTGGATGAAGACTGGGGTGTTGTCGTTGACATCAGAGATGCTGACCGTCACCTGGAGAAGTCCAGTTGGATCAGGGTTTGTTGGAGATTGAAACTTCTCATGGGGCCACATCACCCATTACATATGCTCTCGTAGGAGAACTCACATTTCTCCTGATCCTTAAAACTCTTCACTGGCTGCCAGTTTCTTTCAGGATCAATTTTAAAATTCTGGTTCTTACTTTCAGATCTATTCATGGTCAGACCTTCCATCAGTGATCTGATCCAGACTTACACCCCAGCTCAGGCTCTGAGGTCTGTGGATCAGAATCTACTGATGGTTCCTGAACTTCCGGACCAGAGGAGAGAAATCCTTCCAGACTGTTGCTCCTAAGCTTTGGAACCATGTTGTCCTTGACTTTAAGAGTTTTAAAATGTGTATGTATTTTAACTGTGTATTAGTTTTGGTGTTCAAGTAATTTGTGACCCTGGTCTAGAAAAGGCGAACACATATAGTCTGAGTACCTCAAATCTAAGCTCTTCCATCTACCTAAATTAACCAGTGTTCTTACCTGAGCTGAGGAATTTCTCGGTGCAGCCGGCGACAGGTCGACAGCAAAGACCTGGAAACTGTATGACGCCTTTTTCTCCCGGTCCAGAGGAGCGGCGGTGGTGATCCGTCCACTGCTCTCGTCGACAGCGAACGCCCCGTGTGCCTCTTGACTCAGGAAGTACAAAACCTTTCCATTCAGTGCCTCGTCAGCGTCCGAGGCAGACACCTGGAAACCAACACGATCTTTTTGAAGACTTCCGAACATCCCCGTATCTAATCTCTTCGTCTTCTACCTGGAGGACTTGTGTGGCCTCGGCAGCGTCTTCCGACACCTCCACCGTGTAGCTGCTGCTGCTGAACACGGGGCTGTTGTCGTTGACGTCCAGGACCCGGACCTCCACCGTGACCGCGGTGCTGAGAGCCGGGCTGCCTCGGTCGGCGGCCACCACCTCCAGGTGGTACTTCTCTCTGCTCTCTCTGTCCAGGCTTCTGGAGGTGGACAAGGCTCCCGTCCTGGAGTCCAGCTGGAAATCTCCATCTGGGTCTCCGGCTGAAGAGAGATACACACTTGATTGACAGGCAAAAATTCTTGGCATTCAGTCGTCGTCACTTGTTTGTTACAAGATTTCGCTGACTAGTAAACCTCAAAATCAGCTCGTGTGGAGATGTTGAGAATATTGTGTTACTGTGCGGCTTCCTAAAGACTTCCTAACATGCTCGTTATCTTTGTTACCACAAGACTCTGTCTCGCTTCTGCTTACTTTTATTCCTTTTATCCGTTTTCTCCTTCACTATAAATCAACATGTCATCTGCATACGTAGATACTCCTCCATTCACCCAAACAAACAAAGATTTTTGATCTAATTAAACTCTAAAATTGAATTCCTGTTGCACCAACAAAGCACCTGAACATGGTCTCAAAGATCTTCTGCACTACCCTCACTTATTTCTCTAAATATTATAGACTTTTACCACCGTACACTGCATGTTTTTGAGTCTTTTTTCACGCCACAGAGACAACGGTTTTCTCTTTCGCTGATGTTGGTTTTTTGTTTAAATGTAGGAACTTAAAATAAAGTGGAAACATGATACTATAAGTCGGTCGGACCATTTTTCGACATGTGTTTGGCCCCCCAACCGAGAGCTAAACCCACAATCCAAACACTCCGGGAGCCAAGTCAACAAGCGTCCTCGCATCAGCTCCCGCAGGACAATGTTCTTAAAACAGGAGCGATTATTGTAATCGCGCCCGGCGTCGTGGTGGCCGAGGCCCCGGTTTCTCACCCGTGATCCGGTACTGCAGCTCCCCCCCCAGGCCCGAGTCGGGGTCCGTGGCTTTGAGGAAGCAGAGCTCCACCGGCGCCTGGTTCTCAGGGACCTCCAGCTCGTACCACGGCTTGGCGAAGACAGGAGCGTTGTCGTTCTCGTCCTGCACCTCCACGCGGACCACCACTTTGGCGAAGTTCGGAGGTAAACCACCGTCTCTGGCGTAGACTGGAGTCGAAATGTAGTTTTTTATAAAAGTCAAGACTAGACTCAACATACAACAGAAGCAAAATTATCTTGAAACAATTTCATATTATGACTATTTAATATTCAATTATTTATAATTAAAGATAACAATAAGTGTAATACATGTAAAAACTCAATTAATCAGAATAAATAGATTTGATTGTTTTTTCTCTTAGCATCGCAAATGTATTAATATATGAATTATGTAAGTATATCAGTATCATCAGAATATCAATGGTTGAATTTAACATTTTACATGTTGCAACTTTTTTTATAAAAAAACTTTTGTCTTTATTAGCATGTTATTATTTTAAAAATATAGTTTTTTTACAAGTGTATTATTGAAAGGTTATATTTGAGTGTTTTTTTTATTAAAAACAAACATCGGTTTAAAACTAATACACATTTTACACATAGAGTTTGACATATTAATTCCAATAATTCAAAAATACATTCACTTAATTCAATATTTTTTAATTTGTACCCTTTTAAGTTCAACGTAAAAATATAATGTTAAATAATGTTAAATTAAATATTATTATAGCAACATTTTTATATGCAAATAAAACGTTTATTTTGAAAATAATCGAATGAAAAAAAGAAAAGAAAAGGCAACTTTTGATTGTAGAAATTACTCAATTAAATCGTTTATAATTATTATTATAGAACACATTTGTTTTCGGACCTTCGGGTCACCTTGACCCAGAGATAACACAACTCAATTCTAAATGTTCAATTCAATTCTTAAAAGATTCTGATGCTGCTGAGAATACTTTTTATAAATAATTATCCCTAAAAAAACATTTTTCGACATATGAATCTAAAGATAAATCAAAGATTAGCGTCGACTAATGATTGTTACCAGTCAGTGTGTAGTGGTCGTGCTGCTCTTTGTCCAGTTCCTTGGTGGTGGTGATGACGCCCGTCATGGGGTGGATCACGAACCCATCCTCGGTCACGCCTCCGTACGTCACATGACCATTAGAACCTGCAACACGTCATGAATCCGTTAAAAAAACCCTGCATAGAAAAGCTAACTTTAATGAATAAGAAGCATTTCTTTCTCTAACTTCTCTCCAGTTGGATCAACAACAACTTTCACCGCAGAATCTCATCATCGAAAAACCTCAGCTTCTAATGAAATACTTTTTATTAGTCAAGGTTTTCTCTCCTCGCCTTTTAACGGCGCGATGTTGTGAACCCGGCGCCGAGGAATTCCAGCATTTTGTTATCCAAACATTCATTCTTTCCTACTTTGAAGGCCAAGAGAAAACAACATGTGGCTGCGGCTCTAATGAAACTTTTCAAAATATGATTCAATCTAATAAGTCTGAGGCTTCAATAAAGCAGCGTGTGGTACGAACTGAGCTTTTCATTATATCGGCGGAATATCTGTAGCGTAGTCTGCGATCTTGTATCCACTCCTTTCTCTCGGCTGCTCCCGATGTGTCTCGCGGGGTTTTATGGACGTAGACGAATGTTCACGTCGTTATACTGGCGTGTAAAGAAGTTTAAGGTAAGATAAGGGACAGAGATAATGGACGGCAACAAAAAGAGTCAAATTAATGTTGAAGGAAAGGATTTTGTTTCGCAGGAAGAAAACAAAAACAGCGATGATTCAAATAAATGAAGCCTAAAACAATAGAAAGACAACATTAAAATCAGACTTCCTGTTACGTAAACACGCCATATCACGCATCTTCTTTTGCACACTGAACTCATATTAAAGTATAGTTGATCAAGCTCCATGTTTTGTACAAAAACGTGGTTTATTTGAACAACAGGATCAACTTAAAACCAACCACAGAACCTAGTAAATACCGCACCCACCTCAATAATGGTGCCAACAACCAACCAGTGAACTCCCATCATGCTTTTCTACACACTGCTCGATTGAGTGACAGCTCATTGGTCGCTACAATACTGTATTTAAATTTTACGTTGCTATGTCAAAAGTCATTCCCATCTGTGATTGGTTGGCTGGGCGGCAAAGCATTCAGATTACAGTTGCCGAAAGGGATTTTGAGAAGAATGTTCAGTTGGGAAGTTCAAATAAAACCTAATTTAGGTGGAAAATGAAATAGTCACGACTCCGCGGATTGATGGGTTGGCTGGGCGGCAAAGCATTCAGATCACTGTTAGTAAAAGGGATTTTGAGAAGAATGTTGAGTTTGGAAGTTTCAAATAAACCTTAATTTAAATGGAAAATGAAATAGTCACGACTACGTGGATTGAAGGGTTGGCTGGGCGGCAAAGCATTACGGGAGTCAGCGTTACTGAGAGGGTCGTACAGAGGGAGGACACCTCTTATGCAATGTTTTCAGAACGTGACCCGCGATAAAGAAAGAACTTCTAGTAACGTTTTGGTCCATCATGTGATTGAGTGTAAATGGTCAAATGTTTTCAACGAAAACCTCAGCCTTCCTGGATCTGGCGTCAGGTTTCATTTCCTATTATCCCAAAAAAACCTCCTGGCGGACCCACCTTGGTCCCGGTCGGTGGCGGACACGGTCAGCACGGTGGTCCCCGGGCCTCGGTTCTCCATGACCAGGGCCTCCAGCTCGGCGCGCTGGAACACCGGGGCCTCGTCGTTGACGTCGATGAGCTGCACGCACAGCAGCTGAGCGCCGGAGAGCGGCGGCGTCCCGTGGTCCTCGGCCACCACCGTCAGGTTGAAGAAGTCCTGCTCCTCCCGGTCCAGAGCCTTGAGGATGGACAGAGACCCTGGAAAAGGAAAAGGGCGAGTCGTTTAAACTGTGTAATTGGCGAGTACCTGAGAGAGGATGTGTTTAAATACCTCGAGGAGCAGTTAAAGCAGAAACATTTCCAGATTGACTTTACAAGAGTTTCCACACAGAGACTGTTCCTGCCAGCGTTTCATTCATGGAACGTCAGGGATAATAATCGCTCCGTATACTTGAGCAAACATCGACTCAAAGATACTTTGACTGTTCAACACTGCAGAAAACTGACCAGAAACTGTTTCCTTCAACTGAGAAAAATCTCTAAACTTAGGAAAATGTTGTTGGAACATGATCTGGATCTTATAATCCATGCGTTTGTTTCTTCTCGTCTGGACTACTGTAACAGTTTGTTTTCATGTCTTAACAAGAAGGATGTGTCTCGCCTGCAGTTGATTCAGAACTCTGCAGCGAGAATTCTGGCCCGCTCTAGTAGAAGAACTCACATTTCTCCGGTCCTTAAAACTCTTCACTGGCTTCCAGTTTCTTTCAGGATCAACTTTAAAATTCTGGTTCTTACTTTCAGATCTATTCATGGTCAGACCTTCCATCACTGATCTGATCAAGCCTTACACCCCAGCTCGGGCTCTGAGGTCTGTGGATCAGAATCTACTTATGGTTCCACGCACACGGCTCAGGACCAGAGGAGAGAAATCTTTTCAGGCTGTTGCTCCTAAGCTTTGGAACGATCTTCTCTCTCTTTGCTCTTGATGATCTACTGACTCCTTTAAGAAACATCTTAAGACGTTTCTATTTGTTCAGGCTTTTCCTTGAATTTCTCGAACTCCTGTGTTGTTCTCAGTATTATCTTGATCTTTAAAGTATGTACTTTTTTGAGTATTGTTTTGATTGTTTAAGCGCTTTGTGACCCTGGTCTCGAAAAGCGCTATAGAAATAAATATTACTTACTTACTTACTTACTTACTTACTTCGACTGTTACTCTACGTTCATACAAGTTTCCTCTTCTTAACAGAGTAAATCTGACTTGTATCTTTAACAAGAACCAATCACAGCTCAGAGTCCGAGACATGTCAGGAATATAAGAAACAAACGTTGAATCACACTTTATTTTAATGATATTTTAAGTTAGAGTTCCTAATACAACCAATAGAAATGTAATACAATAAGAACTGTATATTGATCAGGATCTTTGAAATTGTGGTTATTTATAAACCTATTTTACTAAATGTACTATTCATGATCTATATATTAAGTATTTTTAATCTTATTTGGGCCTTAATTTGGCCCCCAGGTCTTTTTACACGTGAGAATACAAAGTTTATATTTACCTTATTTACTCTTTTTTCTCTCTGAATAATATTAACAAAAGTTTTTTGTTTTAGGATTTACAATATACAGTATTTTTGGTGTCAGTTACGTATCCTACAGTAACTTCTAAGTAATTTCTAGGACAGTTTATTCTTACTTAAAATCAACATATATTGTAATATAACAAGTTTTCTGCCACTTTTTTGTCGTAATAAAGTCATGTTATTTAACTTAAAAACATAAAAAACTGAATTATATCATTCGTCTGCACAAAAATGTCCTTTTAAATCTGGAATTCAATTATTCAGGAGCACTTTATTTGAATGGAACATCAAGAAGGTTACATTTTTATTATTTTCCTTCAAGAAAATCCCTTGAATATAAATAAAATGGAGAGTTTTACAAACACTAATTTAAGAGAAGGATTAAGTTTACGAGTGGAAACCTTGAGTTGTGGTCTAGAACATTTTTCTGTTTTATACTTTTTGTGTTTTGTTCTTAGCATTAGTTTCTCTGCATATCTTTAAGCTTTATCTTTTCACTAACAAAAGTCATTGTGTTTCTAAATATTCCCACATTTTATAGTGTTGTTTGTGTTTTATCCTAAAATAACTATTCAGTACATTTTATTCCAACTTAACACATTATTTTCCTCTATAAAAATCGACATATATTCTATGTTTCCTGACATATAACAAAGTATATTTTTTGGTATATTTGTCAGCCAAAAACGTTCAACTTAATCATTTTCCTACAGGATGAGTGTTTGAGTTGATCAAACATCTGACACTGGAGCACCTCAGGGGACAGTCCTGGCCCCTCTCCTCTTCACCTTTAACACTTCAGACTTCTGCTTCAACTCCGAGCCGAGTCTTGTCCAGAAGTTTTGCTGACGACACAGCCCAGCGAGGACGAGCACAGGAGTCTGACACGTGACTTCGTGGACTCTGCTGAGAACTGGAATCTAAGATTTCCCGAAGGAGAACGAAACTCGTCAAACAAATATTTGATAATTAGCAATAATCTGCCAGTTGATCACGAACCAACGCACACGTGGTTTCGTTAATAGCATTTAACTGGTTGCTTAACTGCCGGTGAAGTCGGTACCCACGAGCTCCACCAAAGAAACCAGACCCAGTAACACGCGAACCCCTCAAAGACGCCAGCTGGAGTCCGCATCAGCTCCTAATCTCTCCGCCCGAACCCGGGCCACGACCAGAACACACACTCGCACCGAAACCGAGCCGAGTGACAGTCGTTTCCCATGAGCTAATCCTCCAAGAATAGAAGTCACATAAAAAAAATCAGAGTGGAGCAATGACTTCTGGGAAAAAAACCTCTTTCACAGCTGCGACGCTGATTAACCATCGATCGCGAGAGCAGAACAGAATTAATTCTATCGTTAAATCATCTGAGGGGGAAAAAAAAGTAATGAGGTGAATTTGAATGGATGGAGCGAGAAAATGTAAAGGCGACCTCGGTCTCGCCGTGGCTTTAATTCAAGATCACGACTTTATTTTAAGACGCGGTGACTCAGTGGGAAAAGTTCCGTTTACCAGTGTTGGGGTTGAGGCTGAAGCGGCCGGCGCTGTTGCCCGCCTGGATCCTGTACGACACCCGTCCGTTCTCGCCCTCGTCCTGGTCCCGAGCCATCACGTACAGAACCACAAATCTAAGGAAGCAAAAGAGGGTTTTGAGGTTTGATGCAGATCCAGGAGCCGTGACCGGTCTCGTACCCGACGGGCTGGTCCTCCATGACGCTGACGGCGGAGGGCGAGCTGAAGACCGGGCGGTTGTCGTTCTCGTCGGTCACGAACACCCGGGCGGTGACCGAGCCCCAGCGTCGCTGCGAGTGGTCCGGCGCCTGATCCGTCGCTCGCACCACCAGGAGAAGAGACGGCGTGGACTCGCGATCCAAAGCCCGACCCAGAGTCAGCACCCCCGTGACCGGGTCCAGCGCCAGCAGGTCGGGGAGGTCCGGCCACTGGTGTTCGATGGAGTAACGGACGTCGCTGTTGGGTCCACTTCCATCCTGTGGACACGAGACTTGACTGACATTCGTCCTCAAACCACACCCTTGAGTTGGACGCGTACCTGATCCGTGGCCTGGAACGTGTGGATCGACGAGCCCGGATTCAGATTCTCCGGGACCACGACGGTCACCGGGTCTTCCGAGAACTGCGGCGAGTGATCGTTCCTGTCCTGCACGTTGATGTCCAGGTGCACCAGGTGGCTGCTGGGAAACGCCTGCGAGAAGTCCGACACCTCGATGTGCAGCGTGTACTTGGAGCCCTTCTCGTAGTCCAGGTCGCGGACCAGATACACGTCCCCCTTGGTGCGGTCCACCATGAAGGTGCTCTCGCGGTCGGTGCCGCCCACGACCAGGTAGGTCACCTGACCTTCCAGGACCGGATCCTGCCGGTCGGACGGACGTATCGATCCGATGACGGAGCCCGGGGCGGCGCCTTCCACCGTGTTCAAGGTCATGAAGAGCCGGTTGGGATTTGGGCTGGACTTGATGGAACTGAGGACCTGAAGAAACAAAATGACAGAAACCCTTGAGTATTTTTTTAATTTTGCCTAAATGTGAAACTAATAATCAAAAACATAATTGTGGTGTGTTGTATATATCTGGTACTCCAGGGTCATGTGTCGACTTATGTTCTGGCACAATGTCGTATTATTGTGGCTAAAATAAAACTAAAAACACCACTTAAGTCCCATAAAGCACTGCAACGGTTGTTGTTGTTGTAGTTAGTCTACTCTGCTATGAACTCCTAACGGGTGACTGAAATCCGCCATCTGACAAAATGTCCTATGTATCAAGTCTAAATAACCCTTGTGTGATCTTAGGCTCAAGATGACCCGAAGGCTTGGAAACAAATGTGTTTGTGGTATCCCTTGTGTTGTCTCTGGAACAAGGTGAACGACCTTTACCACTGCAGATGTATTTATGGAAGCCAGGGCGGTCGTTGACTTTGACCATGGGATAACACAAGGGATACCACAAAAACATTTTGTCTAACACCTACCCCAACAATAAGTGAGATTGACACCACTGCGATTTTTGTTGTTTGGCAAAATTCAGTCAATTACATTAAGTGTTAGAAGAGTGTGAATACATATAAAATAAAATAAATAATTTTGCTTCAGGTTTTGTTACGACTTCTTCAAGAGTTATGTGGTCTGTAAATACTACAACACCAGAGTCAAGTACTGGACAATACTACACATATATACTTGTTACTACACTATCACAACACCAGAGTCAAGTACTGGACAATACTACACATATATACTTGTTACTACACTATCACAACACCAGAGTCAAATACTGGACAATACTACACATATATACTTGTTACTACACTATCACAACACCAGAGTCAAGTACTGGACAATACTACACATATACACTTGTTACTACACTATCACAACACCAGAGTCAAGTACTGGACAATACTACACATATATACTTGTTACTACACTATCACAACACCAGAGTCAAGTACTGGACAATACTACACATATATACTTGTTACTACACTATCACAACACCAGAGTCAAGTACTGGACAATACTACACATATATACTCGTTACTACAGTATCACAACACCAGAGTCAAGTACTGGACAAAACTACACATATATACTTGTTACTACACTATCACAACACCAGAGTCAAGTACTGGACAATACTACACATATATACTTGTTACTAAACTATCACAACACCAGAGTCAAGTACTGGACAATACTACACATATATACTTGTTACTACACTATCACAACACCAGAGTCAAGTACTGGACAATACTACACATATATACTTGTTACTACACTATCACAACACCAGAGTCAAGTACTGGTATAAGTATTTCCTTATATAAAAACTCATCGTTTCCCATCTTGGACTGAGGTGGACGTGACAAAGACGAGTAGAATCATCTCCTCCCGACACGACTGTATTTCCTGTGCAGTCCTGAGGACAATGACGGCCGTATGTCCACGAGTCCATCCCTTGAACAAATCCTTGGGAATCCAGCAGGTTTTTTGTTTTTTTTGGGCCAAAATATCCATCCTGTGCTCTGGTTTTATATGCTTCTGGAATAAAAACGAGTTTTCTCACTCAACAACCCTTTTCTTCTCCCGGACGGATCAAAGGACCGCGGAGACGAAAAGGTGTCGGTGGATTTTAACGAGCTTTTCTTGCTTTCATCATCGTGAAGTCGGCGCTGTTTTCGACTGGATTCGAACATTTCTGTCAGACTCAAGAAAAGACGAATCCTGCGGCA
This sequence comes from Callionymus lyra, assembly GCF_982586985.1. Taxonomy (NCBI): domain Eukaryota; kingdom Metazoa; phylum Chordata; class Actinopteri; order Syngnathiformes; family Callionymidae; genus Callionymus; species Callionymus lyra. The sequence goes on along the minus strand of NC_141831.1, from coordinate 5,475,368 downwards.
GCTCGACACGGAGCGAAGCGTCTTAACAAACGGCCGATCGAGAGAAAAGTGTGGCTACTGTGTGTGTTTTTTGTGTTTTTTGTGTTTCTCTGTGTGCGACGTGACGCAGCTGGATCTCCTCAAACTTCATCTGGGATCGTTTGATTCTGCCTGATCTCTGTGTCGCACACGCCGAGCAAGAAGGTTCTGTAATTAGCATCCTAAAAAAAACCCCACTGGGACGGTCAAAGTGATTCTTCAGCGCCGCGGAGAGGTCGAGACAAACTCACAGTTCCCCCCACCTTGGATTTCCAGTTACCTTCTCAGCAGGAAACGAGCGCGAGGTCGGATAAGAAGTTTGTGTTTGTGCAGGCGAACGTTCAGATTCTCCTCTTCGCCGTTTAACCACCGACGGCTAGGGTCAGAGGTCGTAACTCAGGGCGAGGAATGCAGTGGCGACGAAGGGGGAACGTGTGACAGCTTCAGAGGTCGTTCATCAGAAGCGCTATTGTTCGTGAGAAGATATACGGCTGTTTACCTGGACCCTTATCTGGCAGGTGGAGCTCTGGCCCGGCGTCCCGCGGTCGGTGGCGATGACGGTGAACGGGTACTCGGCCCGCTCGGCCCACCTCAGGGGCGAGGCGGTCCGGAGTTCACCGGAGTTCGGGTTCAAGGAGAACCGTTCGGCTCTGGAACCTTTCGGATGAGAAGATAACAAAAGTTGAAAAATCATGAGCCGAGTCAAGGGCGTCGATCACAGCACGAGACGAAATCTATTTGTGTATGAAAATATAGATACGCCTAAATATTGAGATATTGTTTTCACGATACTGTAAAACATATTTATTCTTTCAATGTTTTGCATTCAAATTATATTTTATTTTTATATTTTCTTTTCAATTTTATGGTTAATACTTCAATACAGTGTGTATAAAATAAAAAAATGTTTATTCACAATTAACTGTTTGTTCATTTTTGTGTTGCAAGCAAACTTCTTCTTCTTGTCAGTTGGATGTTAAAAAATATCCATGAATTTAAATATCACAATATTTATATTCAACAGTACTTTATCGATTTTCACATTTTCTTTATCTACACTTGTTCATTTATATATAGTTAAAGTTCTGGCCACTAGATGGAAGCAGTTATTACGTCCTCCGCAGCTAAAGGAACAATGCAATCCCCTGAGATCACGTCAATGACTGAGGACGAGAGGATACAGTCGACTCCAGCAGCTTTTAAAGCTGATGTTTGGACATATTTTGGTTTGAAAACAAATGAAAGCAGTTACGACTTCGTCAAGAGTCATGTGGTCTGTAAATACTACAACACCAGAGTCAAGTACTGGACAATACTACACATATATACTTGTTACTACACTATCACAACACCAGAGTCAAGTACTGGACAATACTACACATATATACTTGTTACTACACTATCACAACACCAGAGTCAAGTACTGGACAATACTACACATATATACTTGTTACTACACTATCACAACACCAGAGTCAAGTACTGGACAATACTACACATATATCCTTGTTACTACACTATCACAACACCAGAGTCAAGTACTGGACAATACTACACATATATACTTGTTACTACACTATCACAACACCAGAGTCAAGTACTGGACAATACTACACATATATCCTTGTTACTACACTATCACAACACCATAGTCAAGTACTGGACAATACTACACATATATACTTGTTACTACACTATCACAACACCAGAGTCAAGTACTGGACAATACTACACATATATCCTTGTTACTACACTATCACAACACCATAGTCAAGTACTGGACAATACTACACATATATACTTGTTACTACAATATCACTATATATTGTTTTGTTGTCCCTGTATCTTAAATATATGTATCGCATTAGAGATTTGGCACCTGGGCTTCTGTTGTCATACTTTCATCTCACCTGACAATGAGTAGACGATGGTTCCATTCTCTCCCTCATCGGGATCTTTAGCCGAAACAGTTCCCAGAACCGTCCCAGAAGGAAGTCCCTCCATCACCTTCAATGATATTTTCGAAGTTTCATCATCATCATCATCATCCAACTTTAAGTCTGTCACCGTGTTCTCACCTGGAGAAGCTCCTCGCGGTCCGTCCGGCCGTGAGAAAACACGGGCGCGTGGTCGTTCTCGTCCAGCACGGTGATGTGAACCGTTCCCGTGGCGCTCCTCGGTGGGGTCCCGCCATCCTGGACCACCACCACCACCTGGTAGCTGGACTGCTGCTCCCGGTCCAAAGCCAGACGGGTGCTGATCTCACCTGGGGGAGGGGGGGGGGGACGCATAAAAGAAAATTACCTTTTTTTAGCATTTGAAATATTGTTCGATAGCGTTAAACAGCCAGCATATCCTCACCTGTCTGCGAGTTGATCTGGAAGTGTCGGTCCGTGTGGAGGAGCCTGTAGGTGAGTCGGGCGTTTAGATCGGAATCTCTGTCCGTGGCCGACACTCTCCCGAAACCTGTGCCGGCCATGAGGTTCTCCCGGACCGCCAGGAACACCCTCTCCTGGGTGAGTCTCGGGGCGTTATCGTTCTCGTCCGTGACCATCACCCGGACCGTGGCGCTGCCGGTTCTCCCGGCTCCCCTGGGTCCGGAGGTGGCCAGCACCGTCAGCAGGTACATGTCCTTCACCTCGCGGTCCAGGGAGCTGCGGACGAACAGCCAGCCGCTGTCCGGCATGATGCCGAACCCGGCGGCGTCGCCGTCTGGTCTCAGGCGGTAGGAGACCGGGGAGGACGAGGAGGAGGAGCTGCCACTTTTCCCTTCTCGGTTCAGAGCTCGCACCTGGAGGAAGCGGGTGTTGGGCGGAGTGTTTTCTCGCAGCTCCACGCGGTACATTAAGGTGTCGAAGTTTGGACCTTGCGCATCCTGGGCCTGCACGTGGACCACCAGGGTGAAGGTGGAGCTGAGCTGAGGGGCGCCGCCGTCTTTGGCGACCACTTGCAGGTCGTAACGTGGGACGCTCTCGTAGGAGAGACCCCCGATCAGTCGCACCTCTCCGCTGCCTCGATCCATGCCGAAGGTCCTCTGGCCGCCGCCGCCCGCCACCCCGGCCGAGACCAGGTCGAAACTCAGGTGACCGTTGTGACCGGAGTCCTTGTCGGTGGCCTGGATGCGGTAGATGACGGTCCCCATTTTGGTGACCTCGGGTAGAAGCAGCGACTCGGACGAGGACGGGAGAAAAGTGGGAGCGTTGTCGTTGACGTCGGAGATGGTGATGCGGACTCGGCTGGTGCCGTAGGCGGGAGGAGACCCGGAGCGAGCCTGGATCTCCAGGTCCAGGCTGGAGCAGGTCTCGTGGTCGAGAGGTAGGGCGGTCCTGATGGTGCCCGACGAGCCGTCCACGGTGAAGTAGCCGTCGGGGTCGCCCGAGGATATGGAGTAGAACATCTTCTCAGAAGCTGTGGACAAGAATCAAGTGAGTCCTCGGGTTCTGAAGGTGGACCTCGAGATCCCTTCTTACAGGTCTTGGTGGCGGCCCGGATCACGCCGACCGCCGTCCCTCTGAGCACGTCCTCGGACACGGTGAAGTAATACTGGGCCTGTTCGAACACCGGCGACGCCACCGAGCCTCCGACCACGCTCACGTTGACCCTGGCGTTGAGCGGCGCCATCAGCCCGCCGCCGTCCTCGGCGGAGACCACCAGGGAGATGACGGTGTTGGCCTTGCCGTGGAGCGAGCGAGAGAGCGAGATCACACCTACGAGGACACCATGAACATCAATCCAACAAACTCAGGGTAGAGGAACCTGTACCTGTGTCCTTGTTCAGGGTGAAGAATCCAGATCCGCCTCCGGGAACGGTTCTGTAGGTCACTCGGCCGTTTCCCCCGGCGTCGGGGTCGGAGGCCGTCACCTTGACGACGGAGGTGCCGGGGGCGCTGTGGGAACTGAGGCTGACCGTGTAGAGGACCGGATAGAAGGTGGGACGGTTGTCATTGATGTCCTCCACGGAGACCCGGACACGGGCCACTGAGCTGAGACCACCCTGTGGACCGGCAGACGGACACACAAAGGAAGGGGGCGCGACAAAAGAAGCCGTCAATCAAAATGTCGGATTATTCCGGGATTTTATGAATGAACTTCTGTTCATGAACAAAAATGCTCTTCAGTTTTTTTTTATATATTGATGTTATATTTATATCTATATAATACATTTTAAATTTACTGTAAAAAATGTTTTAGTTTTTATAATATTAGAAGAACATTGTTGCATTTGTGTTCTAATACAAACAAACAAGAATACTATTATTTATTTAGCATTAAACTGATTTTGTTTTCTAGATAAAATAAATAAATAATAAATTCCCAAAAGGTTTTTAATACAAACTGTTTATTTATCCTAATGTTGGTTCTTTTCTACTCTTTTTAGTTTGATATTCATTTTCTTTAAACATTTACAATAAGAAATGCAACATTTATTATTATTTCAAACATGTATTTCAACAAAAAACACATTTTAAACCCATTTCCTACTCATTTAATTTAAATTTTTAATTATTTATATAAATAAATAGTCGCGATTGATTATTTCTTCTGACTCTAATGTATTAAAAATGATTAATTTAATACAAACATATCCAAGATTATTTGTACTACAGTATATATGAAAAATAAACAGTATTTTAACTCTTCTCTACCATTTAATTTAACTATAATTTTCTTAACCAATTTAGAATAATAGTTATTATGTATAATTGTAGTGAATATATTTTCCAGCCTTTGTAGATAAACATCTTTAAATAATATTAATTTAAACAGTTTATTTATTGTTTTTGTTTAATGCTTTTTTATTTTAACACCCATTTCATATTTATTTAAATACTTAATATTGTAATTCTTTTTTCTAGTTATCTATTTAAATTATTTATTTTCTAAACCGAAATTTTTATTATTATATAATTATCTCCAAAATGATTTAAAAACAAAAAACAAACAGGTATTCTATTAAAAAAAAGAAAGAGTCATTTTATTTTTATCTACTATTTTTAGTTTTTAGTTCTTTTACTTATTTATTTTTTTAAACGTTTTCTTTTTAGATTTTATTTATAAAATAAAAAATAAAAAGGTGTATTTATTCCTTGATTTGTTTTGTTCAACCACAAAAATGTTTTTACTTGTTAAAATACTTTAATAATGAATAATTGAGTAAAATTAAAATAATATATTCATAAATACAATTAATTGTAATCTGTGTTTCCTATCATCTAATATTTTATTTTCTCAATATAAATGATTATTTTCTTAACATTATCTTAAAGATTATTTTCTAGAAACGCAGCTTTTTCCGGTTTGTAAATCCGACCCTTCAGAGGTCGAGACTCGTACCCCGTCCGTGGCCGTCACGGTGAGATCGAACTTGTCCAGGCCCTGGTCCCGGTCCACGGTGGCGCTGGTGCAGATCTGCCCGGACTCCTTGTGGATGGTGAAGTAGGACGGCGCCGCGCTCCCCCTGCTGGAGCCCAGAGCGTAGGTGATGGCGCCGAAGGAGCCTCGGTCCCCGTCCGTCGCCGGGACCTGAAGAACCAGAAGAACGACCCGAGGTCAGAAGAAGAAGAAGAAGAAGCTGGACCTGTTCAGCCCCGTGGGGGGTGGAGCTCGCGGTGAGTGTTGGTGAATAATGTGAAGCGACAAGTGATGCGGTGAGAGCGCGGCGAGGAGAGGATTCCACCGACAGATGACCTTTGGAGGCGAGGGAGGGAAGAAGAACGAGGAGGACGTTCTGAAGGCTGTGAGATGAATGTGAGGCTCGAGGTTCAAACACACTTTAAACTGCTCTGACGGAGACATTTAACAGAAGAGCTTCATCTGACCTTTGACTGCTTCGGCTTTTTATAGTCTCTTCACGACATGAAGCAACACAGTCGATTTTTAACAAAGTAAAAACCATTTTCCTCTTTAATAAACACCATCAACTAGTTCAACAATCATAGAGTGTATATAATATTAAATACTATCTGTAGGTCCAGAGTTTGGAATTGAAAATCCACAGAACATCTTGAAGGAATTTGAACATTTTTAACAATACTTCACTCAAGAGTTGGACGTCAGATGAGCTGAATTACGATTGGACAATAAAACCAGTGACTAAAATACTGACTCACTTGTCAGTTGGATGTTAAAAAAATATCCATGAATTTAAATATCACGATATTTATATTCAACAGTACTTTATCAATTTTCACATTTTCTTTATCTACACATTTTTTAATTGTTAAAGTTCTGGCCGCTATATGTCAGCAGTTATTACGTCCTCCGCAGCTAAAGGAACAATGCAATCCCCTGAGATCCCGGCGATGACTGAGGACGAGAGGATACAGTGACTCCAGCAGCTTCTAAAGATGATGTTTGTTCATATTTTGGTTTGAAAAACAAATGAAAGCAGTTACGACTTCGTCAAGAGTCATGTGGTCTGTAAATACTACAACACCAGAGTCAAGTACTCGACAATACTTCAAATATAAACTTGTTACTACAGTATCGCTATATATCGTATCGTTGGCACTGTATCGTAGGGGTGTTAGAAAATATCAATGCAATGTATCGCAATATTTTGTTCGAGATACTGTATTAATATTCAACAGCACTGTAGCAATTGAATATATATATATATATATATATATATATATATATATATATATATATATTTTTTTTTTACCCTAGTCATTTCAATAGTGACTGAGGATGAGAGGATACAGTGACTCCAGCAGCTTTTAAAGCTGATGTTTGGACATATTTTGGTTTGAAAACAAATAAAAGCAGTTACGACTTCGTCAAGAGTCATGTGGTCTGTAAATACTACAACACCAGAGTCAAGTACTGGACAATACTACACATATATACCTGTTACTACACTATCACAACACCAGAGTCAAGTACTGGACAGTACTACACATATATCCTTCTTACTACACTATCACAACACCAGAGTCAAGTACTGGACAATACTACACGTATATACTTGTTACTACACTATCACAACACCAGAGTCAAATACTACACAATACTACACGTATATACTTGTTACTACACTATCACAACACCAGAGTCAAATACTACACAATACTACACGTATATACTTGTTACTACACTATCGCAACACCAGAGTCAAGTACTGGACAATACTACACATATATACTTGTTACTACACTATCACAACAACAGATTCAAGTACTGGACCATACAACAAATATATACTTGTTACTACAGTTTCTCTATATATCGAATCGTTGGCCCTTTATCGTAGGGGCGTTAGAAAATATCGATACAATGTATCGCAATATTTTGTTCGAAATACTGTATCAATATTCAACAGCAGTGTAGCTATTAAAAATAAATAATTCATTTTAAAAGTATGTATGCATGTATCATTTTTTACCCTAGTCCTTTTCATAGTGACTGAGGATGAGAGGATACAGTGACTCCAGCAGCTTTTAAATCTGATGTTGACATATTTTGGTTTGAAAACAAATGAAAGCAGTTACGACTTCGTCAAGAGTCATGTGGTCTGTAAATACTACAACACCAGAGTCAAGTACTGGACAATACTACACATATATACTTGTTACTACAGTATCGCAGTATATCGTATCGTTGACCCAGTGTTGAATCGTATTGCCAGTTCCTGCATGTACAAGTTAACCACACCCCTTTTTAAATATGCATATAAATTAATTCCTATATTCCAATTTCGGACTTTACTAACAAATATACAATAGTGACAGAATCGTACGGAATTATAAAACTCCTAAATCCTAATGAATATTATTATCAAAAGATAAACAAAAAAAGACTTACATCCACATTCACACAATTAAAACCTGGTTGCCAACACTGACTCCCTCTCAGTGAACTCATCCCTGCGTTCTTGTTCATTCAAGGTTGTTACTGTGATCTTAAGAAAGTACTGATGAACCCACTTCAACACTGAGGGTTCAGGTCTGTGTCCCGGTGGTCCTACTTCTGATGGAAGGGTTAAAGTTCACGTGTGAATCCTGGAGATGGTAGACGGCGAGCAGCTAATGGAAGGAGCAGCATCTCCTGATATCTTCTGACACTTTACAATAACACAGTATCTGACTTCACTTTAATCAAACATCGTCCGAGTTTGTTTTCAATATCATGTCATCGCGAGCCTGGAATTTAGATCCTTTTTTCTTCACTAAAAAACCACCATCGCAGACGATCAACAATCTTCGTTTCATTCGAGTCCTGACGTTTCCTGGACGGCGTTCGGTTCCTCGAGCCAAACATCATGACTGGGCGTCGATCGCTTCAAAGCCCGACCGTGGACCGGATCTATGGTGATGCTGGATCCACGAGGGACGCCGTCCTGACTCGCCAACGCCGTGTTGCATTTATTTCTCGCGGATCTGAGGCGTCTGCGCCGCCAGCTGCGAGATCCTGAGGTCAAACTGTACCTCCATTGTTCCGCGTCCACACCCGGGGATTCGAGGTCATCGCTTACACTTCCTTCTCGAGCAAAGTGTCAAAACTCATTTCATCTGCAGGAACTCAGCCCTGGCTGTCTGTTATCTATTAGCCCCCTGTGGTGAGAGGAAGTATCACACCCCGACTAACAATGATGAGCCGGGACTACATCAAATAATCCTCTCAGTACTTTGCTCCAGGACAACTAAATATTTCAGTGAGTTGATTGTACTGTACTATACTTTACTGTACTGCACTGTCCTTCATATGTACTGTACTGTACTTCACTGTACTGCACTGTCCTGTACTGTACTATACTGTACTTCACTGTACTGCACTGTACGTCATCTGTACTGTACTGTACTTCATCTGTACTGTACTGTACTGTACTTCACTGTACTGCACTGTACGTCATCTGTACTGTACTGTACTGTACTGTACTGTAGTTCATCTGTACTGTACTGTACTTCACTGTACTGTACTGTACTTCATCTGTACTGTACAACATCTGAGCTTTACTGTAACGTACTTCATCTGTACTGTACAGTACTGTGATGAAATTCATCTGTACTGTACTGTACTGTACTTCATTTGAACTGTACTGTAGGTTATCTGTACTGTACTGTACTGTACTCTCCTTCATCTACACTGTACTGTAATCCATCTGTACTGTACTGTACTGTACTTCATCTGTACTGTGGTGAACGGTACTTCATCTGTACTGTACTGTACTTCTTCTGTACTTTACTGTACTGTATTACATCTGCACTGTACTTCATCTGCACTGAACTATACTGTACTTCATCTGTACTGTACAGTACTGCACTGTACTGTACTTCATCTGCAGTGCACTGCACTGCACTGTACTTCATCTGTACTGTACTGTACTTTACTGTACTTAATCTGTACTGCACTGCATTGTACTGTACTGTACTGTACTGCACTGTACAGATGAAGTACAGATTCATTGCAGTACAGACGGAAGAAGTAGAATCGCAGAACAGTGATTCTGCGATCCTTCAACTGGACAAGCATGTCATGGATCGTTTGTGTTTAAAAAGACCAACACAAGATGAAAAACCGGAGGAGTATTCGGAGGGAAACCTTGGGAGCTATAAAACATAAACACGACATTCGATGTGGTGGATCCAAAAGCCACAGAATGCCGAAGAGAAAAATAAAAACACAGAACAGGATAAGTGGAAACACAGACGGCCGAGGAACATTTGAGAATCAATCAGAACCCTTGAGTAATCGTGGTGAGATACGTGAGGGCAGGTCCATGATATGTGCAGTACTTTTTGGCTCATTTCGTTCTACTGCGTGACTGATCGCCTGGAATTTGAAATCCGCTCCGTAAGCATCTTTCTTTACAGGTACCATTTTGGGCTCCTTATATACACACCATAATATTATGTTGGAGCACAGTACCTATTATGTACATCTCCATGGTCAGTCGAGACTCGCGGAGAAATACTATGGACCCTCGCGGTGCAGCGTAGCTTACCAAAGTTGTACTATAACATTTTCTAGAGCCGTGTACCACATTACATGGTTCCAGGTCAGCAAGTACAACCGGAACTATCGGTTTTCGAGAAAATTAAATAGTTTTAAGTCACCTTCTAGTATCTAAAATACGGTACAACAGTAAAAATATTGATCATTTTGAACGTCAAAGTTGAGCATTGTAAGTAACAGTATCGAAAAAACCCAAACAATACTCATTCCTGTTCCATCTACTGTACGTTCCTTCAGACACCTATGTAGTATGAAAGACCCGATTCTGGATTCAAGTAGCTTTTAAGAGTATTCTTCTAGAACCTGCACCAATTGGTCTTGTGTACGACAAAGGATTACTTTCTCAAGACTTTCACAAATATATCCAGTAGAAGCTGATACATGTGTAGATATTTCAATTGAAGTTTTTTTCCGTCCGAAATAAACACTTTCTACCTCATCTTTTCAATTTTAAAACTATACCCAATGTATTGTCTGAGAACCTCAATCTAAGTTCTTCCAAGATTACCGTTGTTAGATTTATTTCGCTTTGATACTAAAACATTGTAACCGATTTAAATACTCATTTTGAAAAGTATCAATACCACAGACCAACGCCATCCCTGCATTGTATATAAAGCATAGCCGAGCATTAACACTTGGATTAATCAAGTTTAAAGAAGCTTGCCTGTAATTGTTTATTTTATCCATTTATTTTCCGCATCTAAGACATGAAACGTGTTATCATAGTTGCAGTTTACCCTCTTTTTATCATAAATATTCTACGTTTGGTTCTGTTAATTGCAACATAGGTTATCTTTTCCTTTTTCATGTTAACATAATATATTTTTACTTAGCCTTATAGTATTGACAATGAGTATAAGTACCTTGTGTATTGAACGCTTTGCTCTCATCTGATATTTCCAATTAAAAATATATAAATACATTTAAAAAGAGGTAACTTTCAAACTTAAGCACAGTCGAACAAAATTCCCTTTTATACTTCTTTACTGCAACAAAACAAACTTTTGTGGCTCAGAGTATAGATATTAACGGGAGATAATTTGTTGTGTATCTAAGAGTGAACTACTTAAAGCTTCCAGGCCACACAAGTAGACACGGGTGGATTGGATTTAGCTTCCAGACCTTGACTTTGATATATTACAACATCAATACATTCAAACCAAGTGCAGTTCTTGGACTTCCAGCCAAGAGACAGAATCTTATTTTTCCAAATCTACGTCCAATTCCCGGTCCTTGCATTAGAACCAGCGTTCGAACGCGCTGACACTTCACGGCTAACGCCTGCTTCAGAAAATTAAACCTTCTCCTGCGATTAAAAGACGACGTTCGTACGAGCTGCTAATCACTCCTAATGATCACTATCACAGGAGCCAGATGTGCAATTTACTTTTTTTTTCTCAACTTTGAAGTACACGAAATCCTTCAAAAGCTTTTTTATCGGCGGAACAATCACGGGGCCGACGATCACCGGAAAAGAACCCAAAAGAAACCCCGCCACTTGGGTCGAGCATCTGCAAACCATCCGAAGTTATAACGCGTGAAATTTATCCAGCGTGCGCTCGGTTTAGTGTTTTCACGCGGCCTCGCTGATTTACGCCGCCGGTCGTGGAGCGAGCAGCTACTTGACATCTGTTAAAAGGTGCAGACGGAGTCGCACACGTCACAGACATCCACGTGAAAAACAGTCGGGGAGAGTGTGCCGAGTATCAGGTTCGGTCCAGTCTGGAGATTTTAGAGGAGACTCTCTGCTGTTGGATTAAAAATTATTATACACTGTACGTATACGGCATACTTAAATTAACGCTAAAAGATAATCAAAATATAAAGTATAAATGACTCGCTTCATCTAAGAGTTTAAACGTTTTAATACTAATTCACAATCAATATTCCACTCAGACTGACACACTGTCTCAAGACAAGCTTGGAACAGAATTAGAGATACGACACCGGTTATTTAAAACGTCCGTTTGTCTGCCCTTTCACACCTTAAATCGTAGATCAAAGAACGAAGCGGGACCCACCCGGGAAGAGGGGGGGGGCTAGGAGACGGAAACTCTCACCCAAGAACATTTGAATGATTAGAAAAGGAAACAAATTAGGAAGGACTCTCCACAGGGGATCGTGGAACAGGGAGTTTGAAGGAACCAATATGGCGATAGGGGGAGGACCTCTCGGCCCGGAAATTTACCTTAAAAATAGCGATGTTTCTACAGTTCGAGACCGTTTCTCCCGGGGCTACTGACCTGTAAAGTCGCCGTGAGAAAGTGCGTACGATCGGTCGTAAAGCTTGTATTTTGCTTGACTTGAAGCGGCGAATAAACGACCCGTGACACTCTGCATTGACCATTTCTCTCCACGAAGCGAAGTACAAGAACCAGGAAGTGACGGCGTGTTGGAGCGACCGGAACGGACTCCTGTTTTGACCGTTTTACTGGCAGGGATTTCTTTTTTAAAAGTTCTTCTCACACTCCTTTGTGTCGTTCTAACTTCCCCATTAGACTCTTTCTTCCGCTCGCACAGAAGTTATCTTCACGTGGGAGAAGCTCCGTCCAGATCCACAGGTAACATCTGCTCGGGCGACCAACTACTGTAACATCCCATGTGTTCCCCATTATCCAACGCACTTCATATTCCTCCGGTTGCCAGCTTCATGTACCCGTTTGTCGCCTCCCTCGCTCTCTCTTCTCTACACTTTCTCCAGATGCAGGCGCTGATCCAAGAAGATCTTCCTGCCTCTTTTTTTTTACGGCGAGTCTGCGCGAAGCATTAGTCGGTGTCCGAGCGAGATGGTGCCGGAGCCTCTTTATTGGGCCGTGAAAGTAGTAAAGAGGAGGTGGATGGGTTCTTGAAAAAAAAGGTTCTGGTCCATAACCACCGGGCCGGGGACCGGTACCAGTTGGCGAGACAGAAAGAGAAAATAAACAGTGTCATTTCTATCCTATTGATTATTACGGGTTTTATTATTAAAGGGTTTAATTTATTGGAGATAAAAAATGGGTTTTCTCCAAAGCCTGTGACTCTTTACAAGTTAAAACGTTATTCCAGTCAAGAAATCTCAGAAAATGAAGATGTAAACGAGACGAAGAAAGTATAAATAACACAAATTCTTTATGTGGCCATCTTGCTTTCAGAGAAACCTGTGTTGACTAAAATCGCATACTTCAAAATTGTATTGTGTATCGTCAAGAAACTAATGATACGATTTATATCACGATACAGGGACAACGATACGGTATATAATGATAGTGTAGTAACAAGTATATATGTGTAGTATTGTGGAGTACTTGACTCTGGTGTTGTGATAGTGTAGTAACAAGTATATATATGTGTAGTATTGTGGAGTACTTGACTCTGGTGTTGTAGTATTTACAGACCACATGACTCTTGACGAAGCAGTAACTGCTTTCATTTGTTTTCAAAAATATGTCCAAACATCAGCTTTAAAAGCTGCTCGAGTCACTGTAGCCTCTCGTCCTCAGTCATCGCCAGGGTCTTATGGGATCTTTGTGAAGGTTACAAGTTAAGAGCTTGTCTAGGAGTGTGTATTTTAGAGAATATGACACGATATGTATCACAATACAGGGATGACGGTACAATATATAGTGATACTGTAGTAACAAGGATATATGTGTAGTATTGTCCAGTACTTGACTCTGGTGTTGTAGTATTTACAGACCACATGACTCTTGACGAAGTCGTAACTACTTTCATTTGTTTTCAAACCAAAATATGTCCAAACATCAGCTTCAAAAGCTGCTGGAGTCACTGTATCCTCTCGTCCTCAGTCAATCACCGGGGTTTCATTGTTCCTTAAGCTGCGAAATATGTCATAACCGCTGCCACCTCGTGGCCTGAAGTTGAATTTCCACACGAATAAGAACATTTTATGTCATGTATACAGTGTTTTTATACATCAATTCACTATATATACTATAGAAAATGTCGCCATATTTAAGTGTATTTTCTTACACACCAACTGATTTGAAATAGTTGGTAGCATCACAACAATCCGCTTCATCTGATAAAGACTTCAACCAGGGGCCCTAAAGTAGACTGGACGGGGGCCACTAGAGGTGGTAATGGTTGTTGAGACTGAACCACAGACTGGGAGGTTGTTACAGCTGTTTTTTTAGCTCCTAGTTTCTGTTCATATCTGATCCAACATCTTTCCACGGATCTTTCTTGCAGGTCTGGACCCACCATTGTGGTCCGACACCCCGGCTACCGAAGCGGGATCTGAGCCCCCGTTTCCTGGTGTCACTCGTCGCAGGCTCCTCCTCAAAAATGAAAGTACAAATGACTCAAAAACATTGTTGTGTAATTGCTGACAGACTCGTTTTGCAACGAGCGTAACTGGAGCTTCAGCAGCCGTTTAGCTGCCTTCAAACATTCTTCTCCGGTCTGCTGGAGACCAGAGAAGATCTAGAGAAGATCCTTCAGGTCATCGATCACAGAGTCACCGCCGTGAAGATGGACGACGAGAGGAGGAGGAAGAGGCAACAAACTTCAGCGAGAGGAACACGAGCGAAAGAAAACAACTAAAAGGACCTAAATGTGGAGCTTTTCAGATTCATCTCCATTGTTCCGTGACCTCCCTCGGTTTTAGCATCTCCTCTCTTCCCTGCTCCCTCGTTCATTCTCTCAACACCCTATTACAGCAAGTGCTCGCCGTCCGTCGCGAGGACGTCACAGCTGGGAGCGATTACAACGGACGGAGAGAGAGAGAGAGAGAGAGAGAGAGAGAGAGAATATCTGCTTCTATATTAGGAGAAAACAATGTTGGTAATGAGCGACGGACGATGGAAGGACGAACTCTCTCGACTCCCTCGACTCCATTAAAGCCTCATGAACGCGAGGATGTTTCTCTTCCCGAAGTCACATCAGGCGACACGTGGAATTCGTCAGGATGTTTGTTTTCACGGCCGCGGCTCAAGTAACCGAAAACACAAACGTGCCCACGTATGACACCGTGTCAGAGTTGAAGTGTGAGGTCGAAGGTCAACTTGTGTGTATATATAAGTGGATGTGTGTGGATGTATAGATGGATGGATGGATGGATGGATGGATGGATGGATGGATGGATGGATGGATGGATGGATGGATGGATGGATGGATGGATGGATGGATGGATGGATGGATGGATGGATGGATGGATGGATGGATGGATGGGTGGATGGATGGATGGATGGATGGATAAATATATAGATGGATGGATGGATGGATGGATAAATGGATGGATGGATGGATGGATGGATGGATGGATGGATGGGTGGATGGATGGATGGATGGATGGATGGATGGATGGATGGATGGATGGATGGATGGATGGATGGATGGATGGATGGATGGATGGATGGATGGATGGATGGATGGACAAGTGGATGTGTGTGGATGTATAGATGGATGGATGGATGGATGGATGGATGGATGGATGGATGGATGGATGGATGGATGGATGGATGGATGGATGGATGGATGGATGGATGGATGGATGGATGGATGGATGGATGGATGGATGGGTGGATGGATGGATGGATGGATGGATAAATATATAGATGGATGGATGGATGGATGGATGGATAAATGGATGGATGGATGGATGGATGGATGGATGGGTGGATGGATGGATGGATGGATGGATGGATGGATGGATGGATGGATGGATGGATGGATGGATGGATGGATGGATGGATAAATAGATAGATATTATTTTCCACAATAACGTACGTTTCAGATTACACATCATTTTTAATGTATTTGTTTAATTTCAATAAAGTACCTAGAAAATATATATATGTATTCTTAATTCAACAATAAACATGCAAATATTCAGCGCGTTTGTTAATATTTATGTTGCAAATAAACTTCCGGTTTGGCAGCAGTCATTACATCTTCTGCAGTTAGAGGGACACAGAAATACTACGAGATCACGGCGATGACTGAGGACAAGAGGATACAGTGGATTCCAGAAGCTTCAAAACTGATGTTTGGACATATTTCGGACTGAAAACAAATGAAAGCAGTTACGACTTCGTCAAGAGTCATGTGGTCTGTAAATACTACAACACCAGAGTAAAGTACTGGACCATACTACACATATATACTTATTACTACAGTATCAATAGATTTGGTATCATTATTACCAACACACACCTCAACATGTCAACAAAAACACACTTGTTTAGTTCCTGGAATAATGAAATTACTCAAGTTTCTAGAATCTTGACAGGAAAACGTTCATAGCTCTAAAGGTGAAGTGCTTTGCTTGTGGCCCTAAAGGGTTGTGGGTTCAATCCCAGTTCCAGATGAAATTCTGCGAGAAACCCTCAGCAAGACACATATTGTCGATTGCACCTGATGATGAGTTTGCACGTTGCGTTGCAGCCTACTCCCATCAGTGAGTGAATGGGTGAATATTGTACTGGATGTGAGTCGCTTTGTAAGATTCTTTGACTCTCTTTTCTTAAAATATCTTCAAACAAGACCATTTCCTGGACCTGTCAGGTGAATGGATCAGCATTAAGTCAAATAAAAACAAACATTATTTTAAATTAGACTCTACTCTCTTGATACCACATAAATATCTGTCAAGTAATGAAGTCTTTTGTGACAAAGCTCGGAGGAAATCGCCGTCAGACGAGAACAAAAGCTTCTCCTGGATCTGACACCTCATGGATCAAAGTGAATTTGGACGGAACAAGATTTTATCTGGACATCTGTCGGCGTCTGATCGTCCTCAGTGATGAGGTTTAGAAGAGGATCCTGACTGACAGCTGCTTTAATTGTGTCTCTTTATAGCCATTTTAACCCGGACGTCAGCACCTCGGAGGGGGGTCGACCCGTCACGGAACCGGACGTGGAACAAGACGGAAGTTTGCCTCGGGTTATCTGGAATATACATCAGCTGGAGTGAGACGTTGTTTTTGGAATTAATTGGGGGAACATGTTGCTCCCCTTAAGTGATCCTCGCCCGGCAATCAAATTCTCAAACGCTCATCTTAATGAGGCAGAACGTTGTTGCGTTATTGACGTATTTATGCTTAATGTGCTGAAGAAATACCCAAAATACTTGAGATCAAAGGAGAGAGAGTTTCTAAAGATCAAAAACAAAACAATACACAGTTAAAATATATATTATAAAGGATCAAGACACATAAGACAAACACAAGAGTCTCCGAAAATTGAGAAAAAACACAAATAAAAGTGTCTTGAGATGTTTCTTGAAGGAGTCAGTAGATCATCAAACACAGATGTTTCTTGAAGGAGTCAGTAGATCATCAAACACAGATGTTTCTTGAAGGAGTCAGTAGATCATCAAACACAGAGATGTTTCTTGAAGGAGTCAGTAGATCATCAAACACAGATGTTTCTTGAAGGAGTCAGTAGATCATCAAACACACATGTTTCTTGAAGGAGTCAGTAGATCATCAAACACAGAGATGTTTCTTGAAGGAGTCAGTAGATCATCAAACACAGATGTTTCTTGAAGGAGTCAGTAGATCACCAAACACAGATGTTTCTTGAAGGAGTCAGTAGATCATCAAACACAGATGTTTCTTGAAGGAGTCAGTAGATCATAAAACACAGATGCTTCTTGAAGGAGTCAGTAGATCATCAAACACAGATGTTTCTTGAAGGAGTCAGTAGATCATCAAACACAGATGTTTCTTGAAGGAGTCAGTAGATCATCAAACACAGAGATGTTTCTTGAAGGAGTCAGTAGATCATCAAACACAGATGTTTCTTGAAGGAGTCAGTAGATCATCAAACACAGATGTTTCTTTAAGGAGTCAGTAGATCATCAAACACAGAGATGTTTCTTGAAGGAGTCAGTAGATCATCAAACACAGAGATGGTTCCAAAGCTTAGCAGCAACAGCCTGGAAGGATTTCTCTCCTCTGGTCCTGAAGTTCAGGAACCATCAGTAGATTCTGATCCACAGACCTCAGAGCCCGAGCTGGGGTGTAAGTCTGGATCGGATCACTGATGGAAGGTCTGACCATGAATAGATCTGAAAGTAAGAACCAGAATTTTTAAATGATCCTGAAAGAAACTGGCAGCCAGTGAAGAGTTTTAAGGATCAGGAGAAATGTAAGTTCTTCTACTAGAGCGGCTCAGAATTCTCGTGTTGTATGAACTGCAGGCGAGACTGATCCTTCTTGTTTAGACAAAATAA